>NC_086450.1:126093485-126238485 GCF_028390025.1 Pseudophryne corroboree
TCAGAAGCATAGGGCCAGAGAATGAGACAACTCCCTTTTATACCCTCTTAATTAAGTTGACACAAAACACCCTTTTTTTTTAATTCAAAACACCTGTATATTTAAATGAAATTTTCTCCCAGACAGGAAGTCCGTCACCGGAAATGACGCTTTTGCGTTCCACCGGTCCTCCGCTCTTTCCTATTTATATTCCACTCTCTACTAATACTTTCTATCTGAGAGATAATATAGTACAATGGATCCCATAAATAACAGTAACTTCGCACGGGACACTTTTCTCAAATAAAGATCCCCTATGCGCTTGTGAATATTACGTTTTCCAAACGGGAAGTGCGTGACCGGAAATGACGCTTTTGCGTTCCATCGGTCCTCCGCTCCTTCCTGATTGCGTTCCACATAAACACATTGCGGTTTCTGCATTATCCGATATTATCACTGATCCTAGGTTACATTCCTACCAATACACAGTTATTTCATTTTGTAAAAAATCATGTACAGTATAAAACAAGTCCATTTCTAAGCAGGAAGTACATAATCGGAAAGGATTTTGTTGTATTCCACGAATCCTTCATAGCTTCCTGTTTGAGTTCCACTCACTCCAAACCAAGGTCCTGTATTTCCAAGTGAATTCTTCAGCCATTCTTATAGGATCAAGGATATAAATAGTCCCTTTACATGGTCAGTTCAAATTCTCATAGGGACACAAATCGATCCAAAGATTTATATAAAACAAAAAATAAATGAGATATATAAGACACTTATATATACATACAATAAAACATTAATCAGACAAGAATAGAAGGGATATGTATTTAGGATTGTAGGAACCATTTTAGTTCGAAATAACCATTCAGTCCTTGAGGTGACAGGGTCCCCAATTTGTAGATCCAGCGCATCTCGGACTTCGCCAACCTGATCTCAATATCTTTGCTGCGCCAAGTGGGACCCACAAGCTGGATCCCCCAAAAGGACTTTATCCCATTAACGCTGCAGCCATGAACCGATTTAAAATGAGCAGATAGACAGTGCGTCTCAAGTTCCTTTTTGATGTTATATAGATGTTCTGACATCCTAATTTTTAGGCATCTAGTCGTTTTTCCTATGTATACTAGACCGCAACTACATTCTATGGCGTAAATCACGTTTTTCGAATTACACGTTATGAATTCCTTAATCGCATATTTATTTCCTTTTACTATAAACTCCTTCATCTTACTGGTACCCTTTGTCGCCCTGCACATATTACACATGGCGCACCTATGGAAGCCCTGAGTTCTAACATTGCTTCGTATAGGTGCTTCTATTGAACTGTGCATCAATCTATCTTTTAAGGATCTTGACTTCCGATATATAAAGCGGGGTCTGTCAGGCAAAAGAGCCCCAATCTTTTTTAAGCACTTACCAATGTTTTCTAAAAATTCCTTCAATTTGTTTATGTTGTGAATTAAAGTCTGATATAAAGGACCACTGATTGTCTACATTCTCAACTTTATTAGTAATATTATAAATCATCTCCTTTCTATCAAATGTGTTGACCTTCAAATAAGCTTCTTTTAACTGTTCGGTTTCATATCCCTTCTCAAGAAAGCGGTCGGTCATCTCTGCTGACTGACTCTCATAAACTTCTACTTCGGTGCAATTATGTTTAACCCGCATATATTGACTGTAGGGGATGCTGTTTAGCCAATTTTCATGATGTTGACTCCCCTTTTCTATAAAGTTATTCGAGTCAGTGGTCTTACGATACAATTTAGTTTGTACCTTATTATCCTTTACATAAATGCACAAATCTAGATAAGAGATTTCTACCGGACTCTTATTGGCTGTAAGATAAATGTTAAACTTATTCACATTTAATGAATTTAGAAAGAGCTGGAGATCCTCCATACTTTTATCCCATATAAATAGCACATCGTCGATATATCTGCACCAGAGCACCAGGCCCGCCCCCAGAACGCCATCCTGCCATACTACTTGATCTTCCCAGTAGGCCATAAAAAGATTGGCGTAACTGGGGGGCGAACCTGGTGCCCATCGCAGTCCCAATGCGCTGCAGATAATATGTGCCATAAAACACAAAATAATTATTGGTCAGAATGAATCTGATGCTTTCAATTATAAAACTTTTAAGATCGCTGGAATAGTCTGACTGTTCTAAGAAATACTTAACTACTTCTATTCCCCTTTCTTCCTGAATTATAGTATACAGGCTTGTAATGGTCGGTACTGATGGGTATCAGTACCGACCATTTATACCCTTCCAAAAGTCCACAAGGACCCTGTCCACCCTCCCGGTAAACCTATCATATCAGGTAGTAACAGCATTACATCAAATCTTTCATCTGTAGTGGATTACTATTTGCAGCCTCTAGTAAAACAGACAAAATCCTATCTTAAAGATACGGGTGATGTATTGAAGTTGCTGGATAATATGAGCTGGAATGAAAATTTCATCTTAGTAAGCACCGACGTTACAAGCCTGTATACTATAATTCAGGAAGAAAGGGGAATAGAAGCAGTTAAGTATTTCTTAGAACAGTCAGACTATTCCAGCGATCTTAAAAGTTTTATAATTGAAAGCATCAGATTCATTCTGACCAATAATTATTTTGTGTTTAATGGCACATATTATCTGCAGCGCATTGGGACTGCAATGGGTACCAGGTTCGCCCCCAGTTACGCCAATCTTTTTATGGCCTACTGGGAAGATCAAGTAGTATGGCAGGATGGCGTTCTGGGGGCGGGCATGGTGCTCTGGTGCAGATATATCGACGATGTGCTATTTATATGGGATAAAAGTATGGAGGATCTCCAGCTCTTTCTAAATTCATTAAATGTGAATGAGTTTAACATTTATCTTACAGCCAATAAGAGTCCGGTAGAAATCTCTTATCTAGATTTGTGCATTTATGTAAAGGATAATAAGGTACAAACTAAATTGTATCGTAAGACCACTGACTCGAATAACTTTATAGAAAAGGGGAGTCAACATCATGAAAATTGGCTAAACAGCATCCCCTACAGTCAATATATGCGGGTTAAATGTAATTGCACCGAAGTAGAAGTTTATGAGAGTCAGTCAGCAGAGATGACCGACCGCTTTCTTGAGAAGGGATATGAAACCGAACAGTTAAAAGAAGCTTATTTGAAGGTCAACACATTTGATAGAAAGGAGATGATTTATAATATTACTAATAAAGTTGAGAATGTAGACAATCAGTGGTCCTTTATATCAGACTTTAATTCACAACATAAACAAATTGAAGGAATTTTTAGAAAACATTGGAAAGTGCTTAAAAAAGATAATGTCATTGGGGCTCTTTTGCCTGACAGACCCCGCTTTATATATCGGAAGTCAAGATCCTTAAAAGATAGATTGGTGCACAGTTCAATAGAAGCACCTATACGAAGCAGTGTTAGAACTCAGGGCTTCCATAGGTGCGCCATGTGTAATATGTGCAGGGCGACAAAGGGTACCAGTAAGATGAAGGAGTTTATAGTAAAAGGAAATAAATATGCAATTAAGGAATTCATAACGTGTAATTCAAAAAACGTGATTTACGCCATAGAATGTAGTTGCGGTTTAGTATATATAGGAAAAACGACTAGATGCCTAAAAATTAGGATGTCAGAACATCTATATAACATCAAAAAGGGACTTGAGATGCACTGTCTATCTGCTCATTTTAAATCGGTTCATGGCTGCAGCGTTAATGGGATAAAGTCCTTTTGGGGGATCCAGCTTGTGGGTCCCACTTGGCGCAGCAAAGATATTGAGATCAGGTTGGCGAAGTACGAGATGCGCTGGATCTACAAATTTGGGACCCTGTCACCTCAAGGATTGAATGGTGATTTCGAACTAAAATGGTTCCTACAGTCCTAAATACATATCCCTTCTATTCTTGTCTGATTAATGTTTTATTGTATGTATATATAAGTGTCTTATATATCTCATTTATTTTTTGTTTTATATAAATCTTTGGATCGATTTGTGTCCCTATGAGAATTTGAACTGACCATGTAAAGGGACTATTTATATCCTTGATCCTATAAGAATGGCTGAAGAATTCACTTGGAAATACAGGACCTTGGTTTGGAGTGAGTGGAACGCAAACAGGAAGCTATGAAGGATTCGTGGAATACAACAAAATCCTTTCCGATTATGTACTTCCTGTTTAGAAACGGACTCTTGTTTTATACTGTACATGATTTTTTACAAAATGAAATAACTGTGTATTGGTAGGAATGTAACCTAGGATCAGTGATAATATCGGATAATGCAGAAACCGCAATGTGTTTATGTAGAACGCAATCAGGAAGGAGCGGAGGACCGATGGAACGCAAAAGCGTCACTTCCGGTCACGCACTTCCTGTTTGGAAAACTTAATATTCACAAGCGCATAGGGGATCTTTATTTGAGAAAAGTGTCCCATGCGAAGTTACTGTTATTTATGGGATCCATTGTACTATATTATCTCTCAGATAGAAAGTATTAGTAGAGAGTGGAATATAAATAGGAAAGAGCGGAGGACCGGTGGAACGCAAAAGCGTAATTTCCGGTGACGGACTTCCTGTCTGGGAGAAAATTTCATTTAAATATACAGGTGTTTTGAATTTAAAAAAAGGGTGTTTTGTGTCAACTTAATTAAGAGGGTATAAAAGGGAGTTGTCTCATTCTCTGGCCCTATGCTTCTGAGGAAGGTCTTAGGACCGAAAACGCGTTTAAGCAATTCATCATTTGGTATTCCTGCGCTTCCATTATTTGGCTATCGACTCCACATCTAACGTTTCTGGCAGCTGGGATTTCTTTCTGGATGCAGAGGGACTTTGGGTCGGTGCAGTGACGGGATATCTATTGACCTACCATGAGATTGGTGATATATGCCCTTTAAGTTTTTTAAATTGTGAGTGTAATATATTTTTTATTAAATTTTGTTTCTTTTAAGACTATATTGCACCATATTGGTCTTTTTTTAAGTCTTCAGTATTTCGTTGGGAATTTCTGGATATACCTCCTATAAGGACGACACACACAGAATAATTCCATCTATTATCCTGTTGACGACTCCTGGATATACCTCGTATGAGGATGATATGCACTGATAAAAGTTTCTCTATGTGAGTGGAACCAATAAAAACACGCTTTGGATATTTATCATTATATATTACACTATTGTGTTTATTTCTTTTTATTGTTCTAGAATCCAGTACTATTTATGTAAGTTGATCATACTCTGGTCTTTTGTAAATCATAGACCACCTCTCTGAATGTGTTTGTGGTTACGGTAGCGCCACAAGTTCTCATTTTGGTTTTTATATCCACAGCAATTAACATGAGTGGATATTTCTAACAGGAATTATCTAGAGAGGTGTTCTTTTGCAAATATTGCACATGTAATTTTTTAACCTAGTTTTTATTTATGGTTTATTTTTATTGTATGTAATAAATTGTGTGTATATATTTTAAGAAAATAAATCATCCTATTGTGAGTAATTTTTCATGACAGCCAGCGCTGGTTTACATATTTATTGTTTCATCCACCCTCTTACCATCCTATCATCTGGCCCTGAGGACAGGGCTTCACTTTATCCCTCCCCAGTCAATGACCTCACTGCACGTAACTGTACTAGACTGCCTAACAGGAGCAAGCATCTGAGATAGTTGTCTAGGCCCTGCCCCCTACCTACAGTAAAATCTGCAAAATGTCAGGTCACATGGCAACATATACTGTGGAGGACTCATACAGCTTTACAGAGCCCATAACCATAGCATGGGAAGCCCTAGTGGCAGCCACCCCCCACCTTTGACTGTAAGACCTCTTAATATCCAATGCACCTGAGTAGGAAGATGGTATGCGCATGCATGCCTGTCACAGGAACACTGGCGAAATGGCTCAACTGGTCATGCACACTAGTTGCAGCACACCACTACCCCCCCCCCCCCCCTCCCCAGTAGAGATATCCAGGATCAGACATCTAGAAGCAGGCAAGCAAAAAATCTAAGGATAAGTTGGTGCACTACTCTCATTAATAAAATGGGCAGGGAGTAGTCTGTGGATGGGGCATAACGAAAACAGGTAGGTAACAAACTAGAGAACAAGAAAAGACCCGCATAGGCCAAAAACTAGGACATTAAAATAAGCAAGAAAGTGGAATAAGAAAAAAAAGAGCCATAAAAGACTAACACAGGGAGAGTTATGAAAGGAAAATAGACACAAGGAAAAATTTCTAAAATAAAGAAATGCACTAAATGAAAGCAGAATTGACACAATTTAATTCACAGTGTAATTTCACTGAATAAAGTCCTTCAACAAAGAGGTTGAAACTAGAGATGCAGTGACTTAAATAAACTAGCCTTTTATTACTCCTCTGCATACTGAGAGGCAATACCAACATCATGTGACCTACGCACAAGACAGCCCCCAGCCTTCTAGTTTAACCCACACTAGGCTTACACAACCTTCTTTTCTCACACTAATATAAAATATGAATTCTATGCAGTGTACTTTTGCCATGGATGCTTTCTATAGTGCATCCCACTCTACCAATGGGATTATTTTAAACTAAACAGCTATAAGGCAATAAGGGTCTGTTGTTAAATTTATTAAAGATCTTATATAATCACAAATTCACCTCTTTATGATCAATGGGAATTTCAACTCACATTGCTCTATGCCTCAGTAATAATTAGTTTATTAATCTAGTATAATTCATTATATATTGTTTATTTTTTTGTGGGATATCACATTAAGGGCGGTATCCTATTGGGTGCAGTCAGTACAGCACGGTAATAATGGGCTTTTTAGCCCGATAATGCTATTGGGCTATCCAATTACAGCCTGTTTTTTACCATGCGGTAATTCATTCTTTATCGGCCGATAACACATGGATCCATGATAACATTGCGGACCCATGTGTTCGGGTCCAATAACAGGTCTCCGGGGCTGATTATTGAGGATTCTGCTTCAAGCAGAAACCCCGATAGGTACTGGTTTACGGGGCTAATAGAATAGCCCTGGGGGAATCCTTTAGCTGCGATAACACACTGCAGCTAATACTATACCATCCTAAGTAGTAAAATAGGATATCATGCATGTAAGTACATGTTAGATTATAAAATGCATTGTCTTGTATCTATAGAACTTCGAAAGATCATCGGTGTGATGTAAAGGAGTCCAAGATAGCCAGAGAAGTGGGATGCCAGCTGTTCTCAGACTTTTTTTTAAAGGGGCAATAACTTACAAGGAAAAACCATGACTTGTAAGTGGTTGCCCCTTTAAAAAAACACCCGAGATCGGCTGGCATCCTGCAACTCCAGTGATCTGGTACTCCATTACATACCATTGATAATATGAGATTTTACATCAAGAGATCATACACAGTGGCCTAGTGGAAAAGGATGGCTATAAAATTACATAATTCTACATTATTGACCTTCATATATTTAATCTTACAACTGGGAACACATTTTAGTTGTTCTCAGATGGTGGATGTAAATCAATGTTATTGGCAACATAATTGGGGATGGCTTAGTTCCAAGGTGCAGGTACACAAGTGCCACACATACAATACACCACTAATAGTAACCATCTGTGTAAGAAGTTAAACATATTTTTCTTGAACATCGAGATGTCCTTTATTAAATTTGATCTGCAACTTTTATTCCCTACAATTGCTGAATTATACATATTTAAAAATCTGATCAAGAGCCAGAGGTACTCAATGTTGCATCACGCTGGCATTAGAAGAGGAAATGGATCAGAGTAAATTACTTTTCCATGATAGACAGACAGACAGACAGACAGACAGACAGACAGACAGATAGATAGATAGATAGATAGATAGATAGATAGATAGATAGATAGATAGAATAGCAGAGAAACACTAAACAATGGACTTGAGGTCTATGCACGAAATCTAACATTTTAAATGAATTTCTTTAATATTTGAACTCTGGGTGCTCCTGAGATTCTAGCTACCCCTGCCAAGGTGTTATGAACAGAAGGTGATGGACTCCTTGTGGACAATATGGGACTCGAGCAGGTTTGCTAAAGAGGTGCGGCCAGGTGCCAGATGGGGCATGACATGTGCTCGGAGGTCATGACTACCATATCTCTGTCACACTAATGCAGTAAACACTTTCCAGTTCTCTGTATCACATTCAGGCAGTAGACAATTTTAATATTTCTGGGTATTAGTTACACTTGCTGTCTTTCCATATCCTATTCATTGACTGATTTAAAATCCCAAAAGATAGGGGTGACACTGAGAAATATTCTGGATACATTTAGTGATTTACTTAAATGCCGCCTTATTTATGACCCTCTTGTAGGACGTGGTAAAAAATGTTATTCTCATTTTGCTAAATTACAGTAGTCTTTCTGGTTTCTTTAGCTATTTTACATTTTCCCACCTTCTTTTTCCCTCCTCTGTAAATGAACAGCTTTACGTATCGACATCACTCTTTTTACACCACTCCAAAATTATTCTTTATCTGTTGTGGGACAACTACTGTAGTTTCAGTATTCCTCACTAGTTTTTGCCTCCTCACAATAACTGGAGAATATCCAGGTGCCCTAATTTTGTACTCTTCATTAGCTTATTAAATAATGTTGGGAACTCATCCTTAATGTCTCAATAAACAAATTCAATAGAACAAATATACAATCGAAATAAAATAAAATAAAAACCAACATTTTTGACTCCTCAAAGTGCCCATCTTTTGCAGATATACAGTGCATCTGGAAAGTATTCACAGGGCTTCACTTTTTCCACATTTTGTTATGTTACAGGCTTATTCCAAAATTGAACAAATTCATTCTTTCCCTCAAAATTCTACACACAATACCCCATAATGACAACATGAAAAAGTTTTTTTGAGATTTTTGCAAATTTCTACAAAAAAACAACAACTAAGAAATCATATGTACATAAGAATTCACAGCCTTTGCTCAATACTTGTTGATGCACCTTTGGCAGCAATTGCAGCCTCAAATATTTTTGAATATAATGACACAAGCTTGGCACACCTATTTTTGGGGAGTTTCATCCATTCCTCTTTGCAGCACCTCTCAAGCTCCATCAGGTTGGATGGGAAGCATCGGCGCACAGCCATTTTCAGATATCTCCCGAGATGTTCAATTGGATTCCAGTCTGGGTTCTGGCTGGGCCACTCAAGGACATTCACAGAGTTGTCCTGAAGCCACTATTTTGATATCCTGGCTGTGTGCTTAGGGTTATTGCCCTGCTGAAAGATGAACCGTCGCCCCAGTCTGAGGTCAGGAGCGCTCTGGAGCAGGTTTTCATCCAGGATGTCTATGTACATTGCTGCATTCATCTTTCCCTCTATCCTGACTAGTCCCCCAGTTCCTGCCGCTGAAAAACATCCCCAGAGCATGATGCTGCCACCACCATGTTTCACTTTGAGGATGGTATTAGCCTGCTGATGAGCAGTGCCTGGTTTCCTCCAAACATGATTCCTGGGGGTATATTTACTAAAATTTCGTGTTTGTCCAATATGTGTTTTTTTTTCTAAGTCCCAACATGGGAATTTACCAAGCACAAATCTCGGCAGTGATGGTGCAATTCGTAATGGTTTTCACGGCTAAGTTCAGAAATACGAATTAATAGACCATCGGTCAAACGCGGCTGTTTGTTCATACAACACGGGAATTTACTATTAATTCGTATTTAGGTGTTAGTCTCTGAATGCTCAAGTGCAGGTGTGTTTTTTTGCGATACGTTAAAAAAAGCAGCAAAAAAATAGACCTGCTTTTTCCAGGCGAGTTTGGATAATCATGCACGGATCAGTGAGATCTGTGCATGGTTATTTATGGGAAAGGGTCTGTTTAGTGTAAAAACTGAAATGTTTTTTGCGTGGGGTCCCCCCTCCTAAGCATAACCAGCCTCGGGCTCTTTGAGCCGGTCCTGGTTGTAAAAATACAGGGATAAAATTGACAGGGGATCCCCCATATTTTAACAACCAGCACCGGGCTCTGCGCCTGGCCCTGGTGTAAAAAATAAGGGGGAAAAAAGACATAGGGGTCCCCCGTATTTTTCACACCAGCACCGGGCTCCACTAGTCAGAGAGATAATGCCACAGCCGGGGGACACTTTTATATTGGTCCCTGCGGCCCTGGCATTAAATCACCAACTAGTCACCCCTGGCCGGGGTACCCTGGAGGAGTGGGGACCCCTTAAATCAAGGGGTCCCCCAACCAGCCACCCAAGGGCCAGGGGTGAAACCCAGGCTGTTCCCCCCATCCAAGGGCGGCGGATGGGGGCTGATAGCCTTTTGTGTAAAAAAGAAAATATTGTTTTTTGTAGCAGAACTACAGGTCCCAGCAAGGCTCCCCCACAAGCTGGTACTTGGAGAACCACAAGTACCAGCATGCGGGGGGAAATGGGCCCACTGGTACCTGTAGTTCTACTACAAAAAAATACCCCCCAAAAAACACAACGCACACACCGTGATAGTACAATTTTATTACATACATGCTGTTAGGTTCCTGGTGCTCAGAACAAGGGAGATGTTGCGTAGTGAGTCCTGAGCACCAGAACGTGACGCTGAAATAAGGTGTGGTGTGGAAATAGCCCCTAGCACCCTACCTCTGTTGTTTTACCCATGTGGTCAGTTCACGCCTGAGTGACTATGGTTTCTTGGGCCCACGGCAGCCGTGTTTGAAGGGCGGATTATGTCTGCCCAACTCCGATGCCCCCAGGTCTTAGCGTAAGACAAGGCGTGAACCGAGACAGGATAATAACAAGGGGACCTCTGACTAAAACAACAGAAAGCTAGGGGCTACTAACTGCCCTAAAACTAAATATATGTGCGGCACGCCGCCAAAGGAAAAGAACAACCAAGGAAATGCTGTCCTGTTGTGTACCAGCGGTGACAGCATAAGCAGAACCCTCTGCAAAACACCAGTAACAAAATATAACCAAAGAATACTGCGGCCTAGGCCGACGGACGCGGCAAAGCCGCTACTCACGGAACCGGTATAAACACTGGCAAATGGACAGGAACCCCCAATGTAGCCGACACAGACTCTCAGAACCGGAGGACAGGCAGAATCCCAAACGACAGACCGGTGGACACCTAGAAGCCAGAAACTCGACTAGGCACAGACAAAGCCACAGGACTTCTGGACAGGAACACTTCACGGCAGGACACAGGAACCGACACAGGAATCGACACAGGAACCAACACTGGAAGCAGCTAGACAGACACTGCTAGACAGGAGCTCAGGAACTGGCAGAGACTAGCTCAGAACTCAAGAACTCTGGAACCCAGGAAATATCACCAGCGTCTGTGAATTGCACTGAGCCAGAATATAACAGAGAGTCTTAATTAATTATGTCGTGCAGCTGCCCTGCTGCACAACTGAGAGGTGCAATCAACAGACAGGTGAGGCTGAACACATGGGAACAAGCTGCAATTACACAGACTCACCACCGGCAGCAAACAAGAGTATTCTTAAACCAGAGCAATGGGAAAACCTGGCCTGCAAGACAACTATAAACATAAAATAGGAATGAACCACTACCTGTGGTTCATAACAGTACCCTTTCCTTAAGGGTGAGCTCCGAACACCCCATGACACCCACGGGGAACATGAACAGAAGTATAACATAAAATACATAACCAAAATGCAAAACAGGAATGAGCCAGAGCCGTGGCTCATAACATTACCCCCCCCCCTTGAGGAGGGGTCAAAGGACCCCAAAATTCAGGTTTTCCAAAACAAAGTATACATTAATAAACCTGGCACTGGAATAAACATACAAAGATAAGAAACAGAAACAAGCTGTGGCAACAGCTTGTAACAGTGCCCCCCTCTTGACGGTGGCCACTGGACACAAGACAAGGGGGGAAAAAATCCTTTTTTTTTTATCTCAAGACAAAAGTCAATAATTATTTCTTTTTCTTCTTCTTCTTACTTTTACAAAGTTCTTGAGGTCTGACCAAGATAATTCCCCAAATATTATCTGAACTGATGGTACCTCCCAGCAAGACTGGGTTCAAATCAGAGATTGGTTTCTTAAACTTGGGAGCTGAACTTTCAGGCAAAGTACTACAATTAGAAGAAGACAGAAAAGCACATCCTGCAGTCAAAACAACGGGCTGAGACTCTTGTGCCGAGTTTACAGTATACGGTGAACTCTCAGCAGATAAGAAGGGTGACCTAAAGGAACCTGAACCAATTTCTTTGGAACCATATCTTTTAATAACTGCATCACTGAATGCTGGGGGATCCTGAAGGATGGGATCTTCAGTTTTCATTAAATTGGATGCCCACTCAAAAGGCTCCCCTCTAAAGGAATATATCAGATAGAGCACAAGGTTCTCTGAAGTGACGCCCAGAAATGGTCTAGACAACATAATGATGTAATAGTGTTTGTAAAGCGCCAGAAATTGGACTAAGTCCCCATCAAAGATTATAGATGTTGAGATATCAACAGAGTCAGGATCTGCTTCCTTCCCATCTGACTGACTAGAGTGCTTTGCTAGGACCTGGTCACTATTGACCTTACTCGAGGCTGAGACTTTCTGAACCCCACCTGGGGCAGTGAATTTCTGAACCCCACCCGGGGCAGTGACTTTCTGAACCCCACCCGGGGCAGTGACTTTCTGAACCCCACCCGGGGCAGTGACTTTCTGAACCCCACCCGGGGCAGTGGCCTTCGGGAACCCCGCTGGGGCAGTGGCCTCCGGGAACCCCGCTGGGGCAGTGGCCTCCGGGAACCCCACTGGGGTCAGCACCTCGGATTCTTTTACTGGGACCGGACCGTCGGCCTCCCACTCAGGGACCGGGCCGTCGGCCTCCCTCTCTGAGTCGATAATTATCGAAACTTCTCCCGGGACTATGACTTCCGGGACTTTTGCTGAAGCTATAACCTTCAGAACCTCCACTAATGCTATGCCTCTTAAGTCCTTTCCTGGGGAAACGACTTCTAGACCCTTCTCTGGGGCTTTATCTCTCGAGACCCCACTTGGGGATATTATTTCAAAGATCCCTTCTGGGGTTTTGCTTCTCGAGTTCCCTTCTAGAACTATGGTTTTAGACACCTTCTCTGGAGTTGCGCTTTTCAAGTCCTTACCTGGGGAAACAGCTTCTGAGACCCCTTCTGGTATTGACACCTGAGCTATAATATTCGATGTCCCTCTATAACCTAGAGCATCGGGTACCGCTCCAGAACTCTGGGCACCGGGTACCACTCCAGAACTCTGGGCACCGGGTACCGCTCCAGAACTCTGGGCACCGGGTACCGCTCCAGAACTCTAGGCACCAGGTACCGCTCCAGAACTCTGGGCACCGGGCACCACTCCAGGACCCTGGGCATCGGGCACCACTCCAGGACCCTGGGCATCGGGCACCACTCCAGGACCCTGGGCATTGGGCACCACTCCAGGACCCTGGGCATCGGGCACCACTTCAGGACCCCGGGCATTGGGCACCACTCCAGGGGTTTGCAACTTTGCTTCAACAGGAAAATCAAGAGAGAAGAGAAACATTCTCCTTTGGTTCCTGAATCTATAATGGGGCTCCCTAGCCCAAGGACCCCAATTATAGGACAGAGTGCTTTTTAGTGTGGGTTGTGTGACAAGTACCTCTGCCACAGTAGAGACAGGAGTAGGTCTTGTATCCTGACTAAACTTGGCCAGAGGGCAGGACTTGTCGCCACACTTTGGCTTGCGCAACTCACAGGTCTGCAAATAGTGGCCTAAACCCCCACAATAAAGGCATAAATCTAAGTTTCTGCGACGCAGACGCTCCTCTTCGGAGAGCCTGGGCCGCAGAAAACTTTCAAACTTTTTCTCTCTAATTAAACCTGAGGATTCTCTTGTCACCATATTGTGAGCAAGAGTCTCTTTAGAGGTAGATGAACTCTCAAAAACTTCTGGCAAAATAAGCAAAATTTTAGTCAGAAGGTTTTGCAGTTGCTTTAAGGATTGCTGCAAAACTTGCAGTCGCTCAGGCTTCAAAGCACTGAAAGCAGAGTTCAGGGCTGAGAGAGATGCTTGCAGGGCTTTCATAGTAGGCATAGGAGGATTTCAAACTAGACTAGACAAGACTAGACACGATTTTTAACACCGGACTGGATTTTTAAACACCGGACTGGATTCTGCACACTGAGTTCTAGACAGGACTGGATTCTAAACACCGGACTGGATTCTAAACACTGAATTCTAGACAGGACTGGATTCTAAACACCGGACTGGATTCTGCACACTGAATTCTAGACAGGACTGGATTCTAAACACCGGACTGGATTCTGGACTAGACACTGGACCAAAAAAGAAAAAACTACTATTTAGCTTTGTTTCTTTTTTGTTGTATGGCTGGTGATAATGTTAGGTTCCTGGTGCTCAGAACAAGGGAGATGTTGGGTAGTGAGTCCTGAGCACCAGAACGTGATGCTGAAATAAGGTGTGGTGTGGAAATAGCCCCTAGCACCCTACCTCCGTTGTTTTACCCGTGTGGTCAGTTCACGCCTGAGTGACTATGGTTTCTTGGGCCCACGGCAGCCGCGTTTGAAGGGCGGATTATGTCTGCCCAACTCCGATGCCCCCAGGTCTTAGCGTGAGACAAGGCGTGAACCGAGACAGGATAATAACAAGGGGACCTCTGACTAAAACAACAGAAAGCTAGGGGCTACTAACTACCCTAAACTAAATATATGTGCGGCACGCCGCCAAAGGAAAAGAACAACCAAGGAAATGCTGTCCACTCACCGACACAATACTGTTGTGTACCGGCGGTGACAGCATAAGCAGAACCCTCTGCAAAACACCAGTAACAAAATATAACCAAAGAATACTGCGGCCTAGGCCGATGGATGCGGCAAAGCCGCTACTCACGGAACCGGTATAAACACTGGCAAACGGACAGGAACCCCCAATGTAGCCGACACAGACTCTCAGAACCGGAGGACAGGCAGAATCCCAAACGACAGACCGGTGGACACCAAGAATCCAGAAACTCGACTAGGCACAGACAAAGCCACAGGACTTCTGGACAGGAACACTTCACGGCAGGACACAGGAACCGACACAGGAATCGACACAGGAACCAACACTGGAAGCAGCTAGACAGACACTGCTAGACAGGAGTTTAGGAACTGGCAGAGACTAGCTCAGAACTCAAGAACTCTGGAACCCAGGAAATATCACCAGCGTCTGTGAATTGCACTGAGCCAGAATATAACAGAGAGTCTTAATTAATTATGTCGTGCAGCTGCCCTGCTGCACAACTGAGAGGTGCAATCAACAGACAGGTGAGGCTGAACACATGGGAACAAGCTGCAATTACACAGACTCACCACCGGCAGCAAACAAGAGTATTCTTAAACTAGAGCAACGGGAAAACCTGGCCTGCAAGACAACTATAAACATAAAATAGGAATGAACCACTACCTGTGGTTCATAACAGTACCCTTTCCTTAAGGGTGAGCTCCGAACACCCCATGACACCCACGGGGAACATGAACAGAAGTATAACATAAAATACATAACCAAAATGCAAAACAGGAATGAGCCACAGCCGTGGCTCATAACACATGCACACTTACACATATACATACTTACCTATGTTGACACAAAGCAGTCGGTCCTCTTCTCCAGTAGAATCCAGGGGTACCTGTAAATAAAATTATACTCACAACAATCCAGTGTAGATCGGTCCTCTTCTGTTTGTAATCCACGTACTTGGCAAAATAAAAAAAATAAAAACCCGATCCACGCACTGAAAGGGGTCCCATGTTTACACATGGGACCCCTTTCTCCGACTGGCGGGACCCCCCGTGACTCCTGTCAAAGAGGGTCCCTTCAGCCAATCAGGGAGCGTCACATCATGGCACTCTCCTGATTGGCTGTGCGCTCCTGAACTGTCAGTCAGTCAGGCGGCGCACTGTAGAGATACAATGTAGCGCAGAGGTGCTACATTATATCCAATGGTGGGAACTTTGCGGTCAGCAGTATACAGCGAGGTTATGTGGGGCCAACCACAAGAGTGACCCAACTTAACCTCGCGGTATACCGCTGACCGCAAAGTTCCCACCATTGGATATAATGTAGCGCCTCTGCGCTACATTGTATCTCTACAGTGCGCCGCCTGACTGACAGTTCAGGCGCGCACAGCCAATCAGGAGAGTGCCATGACGTGGCGCTCCCTGATTGGCTGAAGGGACCCTCTTTGACAGGAGTCATGGGGGGTCTCGCCAGTTGGGGAAAGGGGTCCCATGTGTAAACAAGGGACCCCTTTCAGTGCGTGGATCGGGTTTTTTGTTTTTTTATTTTGCCAAGTACGTGGATTACAAACAGAAGAGGACCGATCTACACTGGATTGTTGTGAGTATAATTTTATTTACAAGTACCCCTGGATTCTACTGGAGAAGTGGACCGACTGCTTCGTGTCAACATAGGTAAGTATGTATGTATGTAAGTGTGCATGTATGTAATAAAATTGTACTATCACGGTGTGTGCATTGTGTTTTTTTGGGGGTATTTTTTGTAGTAGAACTACAGGTACCGGTGGGCCCGTTTCCCCCCGCATGCTGGTACTTGTGGTTCTCCAAGTACCAGCTTGTGGGGGAGCCTTGCTGGTACTTGTAGTTCTGCTACAAAAAACAATATTCTTTTTTTTACACAAAAGGCTATCAGCCCCCCATCCGCCACCCTTAGATGGGGGGGACAGCCTCGGGCTTCACCCCTGGCCCTTGGGTGGCTGGAGGGGGGACTCCTTGATTTAAGGGGTCCACACTCCTCCAGGGTACCCCGGCCAGGGGTGACTAGTTGGTGATTTAATGCCAGGGCTGCAGGGACCAATATAAAAGTGTCCCCCGGCTGTGGCATTATCTCTCTGACTAGTGGAGCCCGGTGCTGGTGTGAAAAATACGGGGAACCCCTACGTCTTTTGTCCCCCGTATTTTTGTACACCAGGACCAGGTGCAGAGCCCGGTGCTGGTTGGTAAAATATGTGGTATCCCCTGTCAATTTTCCCCCCTCTATTTTTACAACCAGGACCGGCTCAAAGAGCCCGAGGCTGGTTATGCTTAGGAGGGGGGACTCCACACAATTTTTTTTCCAGTTTTTAACCCATTCTGCACTGCTCACAATGCACACAATGAAGCCCTGCACGGATCTCACAGATCCGGCCGGGATTCATTGTGTTTTGTCAGGCAGTGTTTTACTAATCACTCCCGTAAAACACTGCCTGACATTACGAATCACATCGACATCGGAAAATACAAATGTGGAAAACTCGGCAGCTTAGTAAATGACCATATCAGGATTCAAAAAGTTGCAGTAAAATGCACCCGATACCATTCGAGATCAAACACCCTTAAAAACGGCAAAAACACGAATATTAGTAAATATACCCCCTGGTATTCATGCCAAAGAGATCAATCTCTGTCTCATCAGACCAGACAATTGTGTTTCTCATGGTCTGAGAGTCCTTCAGGTGCATTTTGGCAAACTCCAGGTGGGCTGCCATGTGCTTTTTACTAAGGAGTGGCTTCTGTCTGGCCACTCTACCATACAGGCCTGATTGGTGGATTGCTGCAGAGATGATTGTCCTTCTGGAAGGTTCTCCTCTATCCACAGAGGAATGCTGTAGCTCTGAGAGAGTGACCATTGGGTTCTTAGTCACCTCCCTGACTAGGGCCCTTCTCCCCCCATCACTAAGTTTAGACGGCCAGCTCTAGGAAAAGTCCTGGTGGTTCTGAACTTCTTCCATTGATAGATGATGGAGGCCACTGTGCTCATTGGGACATTCAAAGCAGCAGATATTTTTCTGTACCCTTCCCCAGATTTGTTCCTTATGATCATCCTGTCTCAGAGGTCTACAGACAATTCCTTTGACTTCATGCTTGGTTTGTGCTCAGACATGCCCTGTCAAGTGTGGGACCTTACATAGACAGGTGTGTGCCTTTCCAATCATGTCATGGACTCCAATTAACCTGTAGGAACAGCTCAAGGATGCTCAGTGGAAACAGGATGCACCTGAGCTCAATTTTGAGCTTCATGGCAAAGGCTAAGGGATATATTCAATTGTTGTCTGGTACTTTCCGACGGAAAGGACCCAACAGCTCTTTATTCAATGCCGGGCCAAACCCGACAGGTTTGACCTGTTCCCGACGGTGTCAATCCAAATTTTTTAAGCATCGGATTGACATTGTCAGAAACTGGGCTAAAACCTGTTGGGTTTGGCCCCCACTTCCGACAATACATGCGGCTCAGCGGCTGAAGCCGCCAATCCACATGTATTCCAACAGTCTTCTGACAAGTCAGAATTCCTGACTTGTTGGAAAAAATTAGGTTGGATTGAATAGGTTGGAACCCCTTCCGACCTATTCCAGTAGGAAACTGCCGTCTTTCTGACAAGACGGCAGTTTCCTACTCTAATTGTATATACCCCTGTGAATACTTATGTACATGCAAATTTAATATTATTTTTGGGCAGTACTATTTTTCTGAAAAAATAGGTTCAGTAACTACGGGTCTGGGGTTGGAGCTATTAAAAAAGTTATAGATAAGTAGATGATAGATAGTTTTTAGAAAAGATGGTACTCAAAATGGACTTTAAAATAAAGCGTATCTTATGGAAATAACATTTTGGCCCAGGACAGGTTCAGGAACCCAGTTCGTGATTATGTCATATTTAATGAGAGATTCAGGAACTGACTTACTGCTGGTTCCTGCTGAAAAATAGCACTGGTTCTGGGACAAATAGAACTTTTTTGCTGATAAATTTGAAAAAAATATATTAAAATTACTGTACTTTATATAGGATGGACAGTGATGCACACTGTTTAAAGTATCTGAATACTGTGAAAAAACAAGGGCCTGTTTATACTGGAGGTATGAGGGTAATTTTTAAAAATCTGTTTTTATACCTAATTAACTTTAAAAAAAATACCACTTTTGAGACCCATTTTGTAAAAAAAAAAGTCAGTTAAGTGGATAATTCAGTTTGAGTATACAGTATTTTACGCAACTGTTTGCTTTTTTATATAATCATTGCTTTAGGGTGGGTAAGGGTTAAATCCAGGTGTTAGATCACCAGTCAGGGACTTATTCATATTAGCCAGTCTATCATGTTTTATAGGGGTTGGGCCACGAATTAACATATAAAAAGGCAGGAAGAGGAAAAATACAGGGCTATGCCTCTTTTCAGTTTGATTCCTACACACTTGACTTGTGGTTTGTATGTCTTTCTATTTTCTTTGGAATTGTAATTTCTGTACACCTGTTTCTAACAGGTGAGGCACAGCTAGGTGGAAAGCAGTGCTCCTCAGCGGCATTTTTGTGGTGCAAAAGTGCTTGGGTTGCACTTGACTCTTGAGAGCAGCTAGAATGCCTCAGGGGAGGAGTGTGGTCTCCATCTCAGGGCGGGACCACTGCTAGTCCAATAAGGGGTGAGTGGTACTGCCCAATCCTATCTGCACTCCCTTTTCTGCTACTAGTATTCATACAGTATCACCAAGTACAATTTGATAAATTAATTAGGCTGGGATCTAATTTTTCTAATAATATGTGTCCGTGTTTTCTCTTCTATACTGTAGTTTAATTAAGCTTTATGGTAGAATAATAAACCACTGAGTGACTTAATGTAATCTTACTAAAAAATAAATATATATATATATATATATATATTCTTTTTTAATAGTAATGAGCTATTTATTTTTATTTTTACTATTCTTCCATGGTTAAACATTAAAAATAAAATTTTATGTCTTAGTTATTAATTATTTTTTATGATTTACTTTGTGCAATTTATAATAACTTATTTGACATGCATACAGATACACACTAATTCAAAATGTGATAAACTGGATTTAGAACGGGTTGAGATTTCAGCAGTTTAGCTGCAAGTTTTCAACTTGCAATTTTTTTAAATGCAAAACCTGGTTGGTTTTATCTTTTCAAAAATTGCAGCTTTAAATCTTCCAGTTACAGTAACATAGTAACATAGTAACATAGTAACATAGTATCTGAAGTTGAAAAAAGACAATTGTCCATCGAGTTCAACCTATTTGTGGTATCCTATGCATGATGATTTGACTAAAATTTCTGACTGATGCTGCTGTCAGCCGTTACATTTTATCCCTATTTATAGTAACTATAATGCATGACTATGCACCATACCCCTGGATATCCTTATCCATTAGGAATTTATCTAACCCATTCTTAAAGGTGTTGACAGATTCCGCCATTACAACTCCCTCGGGCAGGGAATTCCAAACATGTATTGTCCTTACCGTGAAAAAGCATTTACGCCGTATTGTGCGGAATCTCCTCTCCTCTAACCTGAGCGAGTGTCCACGAGTCCTCTGTGTTGATCTAACCAAAAACAGGTCCCGCGCAAGCTCTGTGTATTGTCCCCTTATATATTTGTAGATGTTGATCATATCCCCTCTTAGTCTCCGCTTTTCCAATGTAAACATGCCTAGTCTTTCAAGCCTTTCCTTGTATTCCATCGTCTCCATGCCCTTAATTAGTTTGGTCGCCCTCCTCTGTACCTTTTCAAGCTCCAGGATATCCTTTTTGTAGTACGGTGCCCAGAATTGTACACAGTATTCAAGGTGTGGCCTCACTAGTGATTTATATAACGGGAGTATAATACTCTCGTCCCTAGCATCAATACCCCATTTTATGCATGCTAATATCTTATTAGCCTTCTTTGCTGCAGTCCTACTTTGGGTACTACTGCTTAGCTTGCTATCTATGAGGACACCTAAGTCCTTTTCCAGTACAGAATCCCCTAATTTTACCCCATTTAGTAGGTAGGTGTAATTTATGTTCTTGTTACCACAGTGCATTACCTTACACTTGTCTGTGTTGAAGCGCATTCTCCATTTGGCTGCCCATGCTTCTAATTTAACTAAGTCGTTCTGAAGAGACTCGGCATCCTCCTCTGTATTTATTAGAGATGAGCGCCGGAAATTTTTCGGGTTTTGTGTTTTGGTTTTGGGTTCGGTTCCGCGGCCGTGTTTTGGGTTCGACCGCGTTTTGGCAAAACCTCACCGAATTTTTTTTGTCGGATTCGGGTGTGTTTTGGATTCGGGTGTTTTTTTAAAAAAACCCTAAAAAACAGCTTAAATCATAGAATTTGGGGGTAATTTTGATCCCAAAGTATTATTAACCTCAAAAAACATAATTTACACTCATTTTCAGCCTATTCTGAACACATCACACCTCACAATATTATTTTTAGTCCTAAAATTTGCACCGAGGTCGCTGTGTGAGTAAGATAAGCGACCCTAGTGGCCGACACAAACACCGGGCCCATCTAGGAGTGGCACTGCAGTGTCACGCAGGATGGCCCTTCCAAAAAACCCTCCCCAAACAGCACATGACGCAAAGAAAAAAAGAGGCGCAATGAGGTAGCTGACTGTGTGAGTAAGATTAGCGACCCTAGTGGCCGACACAAACACCGGGCACATCTAGGAGTGGCACTGCAGTGTCACGCAGGATGTCCCTTCCAAAAAACCCTCCCCAAACAGCACATGACGCAAAGAAAAAAAGAGGCGCAATGAGGTAGCTGTGTGAGTAAGATTAGCGACCCTAGTGGCCGACACAAACACCGGGCCCATCTAGGAGTGGCACTGCAGTGTCACGCAGGATGTCCCTTCCAAAAAACCCTCCCCAATCAGCACATGATGCAAAGAAAAAGAAAAGAAAAAAGAGGTGCAAGATGGAATTATCCTTGGGCCCTCCCACCCACCCTTATGTTGTATAAACAAAACAGGACATGCACACTTTAACCAACCCATCATTTCAGTGACAGGGTCTGCCACACGACTGTGACTGATATGACGGGTTGGTTTGGACCCCCCCCAAAAAAGAAGCAATTAATCTCTCCTTGCACAAACTGGCTCTACAGAGGCAAGATGTCCACCTCATCTTCACCCTCCGATATATCACCGTGTACATCCCCCTCCTCACAGATTATCAATTCGTCCCCACTGGAATCCACCATCTCAGCTCCCTGTGTACTTTGTGGAGGCAATTGCTGCTGGTCAATGTCTCCGCGGAGGAATTGATTATAATTCATTTTAATGAACATCATCTTCTCCACATTTTCTGGATGTAACCTCGTACGCCGATTGCTGACAAGGTGAGCGGCGGCACTAAACACTCTTTCGGAGTACACACTTGTGGGAGGGCAACTTAGGTAGAATAAAGCCAGTTTGTGCAAGGGCCTCCAAATTGCCTCTTTTTCCTGCCAGTATAAGTACGGACTGTGTGACGTGCCTACTTGGATGCGGTCACTCATATAATCCTCCACCATTCTATCAATGTTGAGAGAATCATATGCAGTGACAGTAGACGACATGTCCGTAATCGTTGTCAGGTCCTTCAGTCCGGACCAGATGTCAGCATCAGCAGTCGCTCCAGACTGCCCTGCATCACCGCCAGCGGGTGGGCTCGGAATTCTGAGCCTTTTCCTCGCACCCCCAGTTGCGGGAGAATGTGAAGGAGGAGATGTTGACAGGTCGCGTTCCGCTTGACTTGACAATTTTGTCACCAGCAGGTCTTTCAACCCCAGCAGACCTGTGTCTGCCGGAAAGAGAGATCCAAGGTAGGCTTTAAATCTAGGATCGAGCACGGTGGCCAAAATGTAGTGCTCTGATTTCAACAGATTGACCACCCGTGAATCCTTGTTAAGCGAATTAAGGGCTGCATCCACAAGTCCCACATGCCTAGCGGAATCGCTCCGTGTTAGCTCCTTCTTCAATGCCTCCAGCTTCTTCTGCAAAAGCCTGATGAGGGGAATGACCTGACTCAGGCTGGCAGTGTCTGAACTGACTTCACGTGTGGCAAGTTCAAAGGGCATCAGAACCTTGCACAACGTTGAAATCATTCTCCACTGCACTTGAGACAGGTGCATTCCATCTCCTATATCGTGCTCAATTGTATAGGCTTGAATGGCCTTTTGCTGCTCCTCCAACCTCTGAAGCATATAGAGGGTTGAATTCCACCTCGTTACCACTTCTTGCTTCAGATGATGGCAGGGCAGGTTCAGTAGTTTTTGGTGGTGCTCCAGTCTTCTGTACGTGGTGCCTGTACGCCGAAAGTGTCCCGCAATTTTTCTGGCCACCGACAGCATCTCTTGCACGCCCCTGTCGTTTTTTAAAAAATTCTGCACCACCAAATTCAAGGTATGTGCAAAACATGGGACGTGCTGGAATTTGCCCATATTTAATGCACACACAATATTGCTGGCGTTGTCCGATGCCACAAATCCACAGGAGAGTCCAATTGGGGTAAGCCATTCCGCGATGATCTTCCTCAGTTGCCGTAAGAGGTTTTCAGCTGTGTGCGTATTCTGGAAAGCGGTGATACAAAGCGTAGCCTGCCTAGGAAAGAGTTGGCGTTTGCGAGATGCTGCTACTGGTGCCGCCGCTGCTGTTCTTGCGGCGGGAGTCCATACATCTACCCAGTGGGCTGTCACAGTCATATAGTCCTGACCCTGCCCTGCTCCACTTGTCCACATGTCCGTGGTTAAGTGGACATTGGGTACAACTGCATTTTTTAGGACACTGGTGAGTCTTTTTCTGACGTCCGTGTACATTCTCGGTATCGCCTGCCTAGAGAAGTGGAACCTAGATGGTATTTGGTAACGGGGGCACACTGCCTCAATAAATTGTCTAGTTCCCTGTGAACTAACGGCGGATACCGGACGCACGTCTAACACCAACATAGTTGTCAAGGACTCAGTTATCCGCTTTGCAGTAGGATGACTGCTGTGATATTTCATCTTCCTCGCAAAGGACTGTTGAACAGTCAATTGCTTACTGGAAGTAGTACAAGTGGGCTTACGACTTCCCCTCTGGGATGACCATCGACTCCCAGCGGCAACAACAGCAGCGCCAGCAGCAGTAGGCGTTACACGCAAGGATGCATCGGAGGAATCCCAGGCAGGAAAGGACTCGTCAGACTTGCCAGTGACATGGCCTGCAGGACTATTGGCATTCCTGGGGAAGGAGGAAATTGACACTGAGGGAGTTGGTGGGGTGGTTTGCGTGAGCTTGGTTACAAGAGGAAGGGATTTACTGGTCAGTGGACTGCTTCCGCTGTCACCCAAAGTTTTTGAACTTGTCACTGACTTATTATGAATGCGCTGCAGGTGACGTATAAGGGAGGATGTTCCGAGGTGGTTAACGTCCTTACCCCTACTTATTACAGCTTGACAAAGGGAACACACGGCTTGACACCTGTTGTCCGCATTTCTGGTGAAATACCTCCACACCGAAGAGCTGATTTTTTTGGTATTTTCACCTGGCATGTCAACGGCCATATTCCTCCCACGGACAACAGGTGTCTCCCCGGGTGCCTGACTTAAACAAACCACCTCACCATCAGAATCCTCCTGGTCAATTTCCTCCCCAGCGCCAGCAACACCCATATCCTCCTCATCCTGGTGTACTTCAACACTGACATCTTCAATCTGACTATCAGGAACTGGACTGCGGGTGCTCCTTCCAGCACTTGCAGGGGGCATGCAAATAGTGGAAGGCGCATGCTCTTCACGTCCAGTGTTGGGAAGGTCAGGCATCGCAAACGACACAATTGGACTCTCCTTGTGGATTTGGGATTTCAAAGAACGCACAGTTCTTTGCGGTGCTTTTGCCAGCTTGAGTCTTTTCAGTTTTCTAGCGAGAGGCTGAGTGCTTCCATCCTCATGTGAAGCTGAACCACTAGCCATGAACATAGGCCAGGGCCTCAGCCGTTCCTTGCCACTCCGTGTGGTAAATGGCATATTGGCAAGTTTACGCTTCTCCTCCGACAATTTTATTTTAGGTTTTGGAGTCCTTTTTTTTCTGATATTTGGTGTTTTGGATTTGACATGCTCTGTACTATGACATTGGGCATCGGCCTTGGCAGACGACGTTGCTGGCATTTCATCGTCTCGGCCATGACTAGTGGCAGCAGCTTCAGCACGAGGTGGAAGTGGATCTTGATCTTTCCCTAATTTTGGAACCTCAACTTTTTTGTTCTCCATATTTTATAGGCAGAACTAAAAGGCACCTCAGGTAAACAATGGAGATGGATGGATTGGATACTAGTATACAATTATGGACGGACTGCCACGGTTAGGTGGTATAAAAAAACCACGGTTAGGTGGTATATATTATAATAATAATACAATTATGGATGGACGGACTGCCTGCCGACTGCCGACACAGAGGTAGCCACAGCCGTGAACTACCGCACTGTACACTGGTTGATAAAGAGATAGTAGTATACTCGTAACAACTAGTATGACACTATGACGACGGTATAAAGAATGAAAAAAAAACCACGGTTAGGTGGTATATATTATAATAATAATACAATTATGGATGGACGGACTGCCTGCCGACTGCCGACACAGAGGTAGCCACAGCCGTGAACTACCGCACTGTACACTGGTTGATAAAGAGATAGTAGTATACTCGTAACAACTAGTATGACACTATGACGACGGTATAAAGAATGAAAAAAAAACCACGGTTAGGTGGTATATATTATAATAATAATACAATTATGGATGGACGGACTGCCTGCCGACTGCCGACACAGAGGTAGCCACAGCCGTGAACTACCGCACTGTACACTGGTTGATAAAGAGATAGTAGTATACTCGTAACAACTAGTATGACACTATGACGACGGTATAAAGAATGAAAAAAAAACCACGGTTAGGTGGTATATATTATAATAATAATACAATTATGGATGGACGGACTGCCTGCCGACTGCCGACACAGAGGTAGCCACAGCCGTGAACTACCGCACTGTACACTGGTTGATAAAGAGATAGTAGTATACTCGTAACAACTAGTATGACACTATGACGACGGTATAAAGAATGAAAAAAAAACCACGGTTAGGTGGTATATATTATAATAATAATACAATTATGGATGGACGGACTGCCTGCCGACTGCCGACACAGAGGTAGCCACAGCCGTGAACTACCGCACTGTACACTGGTTGATAAAGAGATAGTAGTATACTCGTAACAACTAGTATGACACTATGACGACGGTATAAAGAATGCAAAAAAAACCACAGTTAGGTGGTATATATTATAATAATAATACAATTATGGATGGACGGACTGCCTGCCGACTGCCGACACAGAGGTAGCCACAGCCGTGAACTACCGCACTGTACACTGGTTGATAAAGAGATAGTAGTATACTCGTAACAACTAGTATGACACTATGACGGTATAAAGAATGAAAAAAAAACCACGGTTAGGTGGTATATATTATAATAATAATACAATTATGGATGGACGGACTGCCTGCCGACTGCCGACACAGAGGTAGCCACAGCCGTGAACTACCGCACTGTACACTGGTTGATAAAGAGATAGTAGTATACTCGTAACAATTAGGATGACACTATGACGGTATAAAGAATAAAAAAAAAACCACGGTTAGGTGGTAGGTATATAATAATAAATAATACAATTCTGGTCGGACGGACTGCCTGCCGTGTGCCGACACAGAGGTAGCCACAGCCGTGAACTACCGCACTGTACACTGGTTGATAAAGAGATAGTAGTATACTCGTAACAATTAGGATGACACTATGACGGTATAAAGAATGAAAAAAAAACCACGGTTAGGTGGTAGGTATATAATAATAAATAATACAATTCTGGTCGGACGGACTGCCTGCCGTGTGCCGACACAGAGGTAGCCACAGCCGTGAACTACCGCACTGTACACTGGTTGATAAAGAGATAGTAGTATACTCGTAACAATTAGGATGACACTATGACGGTATAAAGAATGAAAAAAAAACCACGGTTAGGTGGTAGGTATATAATAATAAATAATACAATTCTGGTCGGACGGACTGCCTGCCGTGTGCCGACACAGAGGTAGCCACAGCCGTGAACTACCGCACTGTACACTGGTTGATAAAGAGATAGTAGTATACTCGTAACAATTAGGATGACACTATGACGGTATAAAGAATGAAAAAAAAACCACGGTTAGGTGGTAGGTATATAATAATAAATAATACAATTCTGGTCGGACGGACTGCCTGCCGTGTGCCGACACAGAGGTAGCCACAGCCGTGAACTACCGCACTGTACACTGGTTGATAAAGAGATAGTAGTATACTCGTAACAATTAGGATGACACTATGACGGTATAAAGAATGAAAAAAAACCCACGGTTAGGTGGTAGGTATATAATAATAAATAATACAATTCTGGTCGGACGGACTGCCTGCCGTGTGCCGACACAGAGGTAGCCACAGCCGTGAACTACCGCACTGTACACTGGTTGATAAAGAGATAGTAGTATACTCGTAACAATTAGGATGACACTATGACGGTATAAAGAATGAAAAAAAAACCACGGTTAGGTGGTAGGTATATAATAATAAATAATACAATTCTGGTCGGACGGACTGCCTGCCGTGTGCCGACACAGAGGTAGCCACAGCCGTGAACTACCGCACTGTACTGTGTCTGCTGCTAATATAGACTGGTTGATATTTAAAGAGATATTAGTAGTATACAACAATACTATACTGGTGGTCAGGCACTGGTCACCACTCCTGCAGCAAAAGTGTGCACTGTTAATTAATATAATTGTACTCCTGGCTCCTGCTAACAACCTGCAGTGCTCCCCAGTCTCCCCCACAATTAATTATAAGCTTTTAATTTATACATTGATGACTGTGCAGCACACTGGGCTGAGCTGAGTGCACACAGACTGAGTCACACTGTGTGACTGACTGTGCTGTGTATCGTTTTTTTTTTCAGGCAGAGAACGGATATAGCAGAGAGAAGTGAACGGATATATTATATTAAATAAAAGTTAACTAGCAACTGCACTGGTCACTGACTGTGGTAAACTAACTCTGTCTGCGACTCTGCACAATCTCTCTCTATCTAATCTATCTATCTCTATTCTAATGGAGAGGACGCCAGACACGTCCTCTCCCTATCAATCTCAATGCACGAGTGAAAATGGCGGCGACGCGCGGCTCCTTATATAGAATCCGAGTCTCGCGATAGAATCCGAGCCTCGCGAGAATCCGACAGCGTCATGATGACGTTCGGGCGCGCTCGGGTTAACCGAGCAAGGCGGGAAGATCCGAGTCGCTCGGACCCGTGGAAAAAAAAGTGAAGTTCGTGCGGGTTCGGATTCAAAGAAACCGAACCCGCTCATCTCTAGTATTTATAGCCTTACACAATTTGGTATCATCAGCAAAAATTGACACCATGCTCTCTAGACCTTCTGTTAGGTCGTTAATGAAAATATTGAACAATAGCGGTCCTAATACTGAGCCGTGCGGCACACCACTTAGCACTTCAGTCCAAGTTGAAAAAGATCCATTAACCACAACGCGCTGCTTCCTATTATCTAACCAGTTTTTGACCCAAGTGCATATTGTGCTTCCTAGCCCTGATTCTTGTAGCTTGTAGATTAGTCTCATGTGTGGTACAGTATCGAACGCTTTGGCAAAGTCTAAAAAGATTACATCCACGTCTTTACCCTGATCTAGGTTTGCACTTACTGTTTCATAAAAGCCAAGTAAGTTGGTTTGACAGGATCTGTCCTTCATAGACCCATGTTGATTCCTTTTAATGACCTTATTGGTTTCAAGGAACTTCTGAATACTATCTCTTAGAATACCTTCCAATACTTTCCCCACTATAGATGTAAGACTAACTGGTCTATAATTACCTGGTTCAGCTTTACTTCCCTTTTTGAATATAGGCACTAATTCCGCTATACGCCAGTCTTTGGGAACCATACCTGATATAACTGAATCCTTAAAGATCAAAGATAGCGGTTTTGCCAGTTCAGAGTGAAGCTCCATTAGAACCCTTGGATGAATACCATCGGGCCCTGGTGATTTATTAATCTAGTATATTGCTGAAATTTTACCACTTTCTAAATTCTGCAGGTACAGTATTTAGATTTGTCCATAAGCCTTATACTAACATGCAGTTTGATGACTCCGGCAGCACCTTTTCCTTTAACTCTCATGTTGTTAACTTCTATATAAGGGTATCTCTGTTGTGGTTGGGGACTAAACAACCTAACTATATTAATGCTTGCTATCTCACCTCAGAAATAAATTGTGCACACATGTAGTTATCCTACTCTTTCTTCTGTGCGTTTGCCCTGCTTCATCTGAGATGGATGTTATACAGTACGTGAAATTGTCAGTCTTGTCACTTAAAAAGGAGGTACATTCTAATCATGTCAACATTTCATCAGTCCATACTTGCCTAACTTTCCTGGTTTCTGTGGGAGACACACAATTTTTTCAGGTAGTCCCCCATACCTCCAAAAGGGTGGGCACCCCTCACAGAGAAGTGGGCAGGATGTGTAGAATAATACAGTAATCCGAGAAGGGGTCAGGGCCTAATTTTACCCATTTCGATGACAATCGCATCATTTGGCCCCATACCCTATACAAATATGTGCCGTGGCAATTTCCTAGTGAGGGGTAGGACCTAACAATTTGATTAGCATAACTCCACCCCCATCACCAACCACCTGCTCCTCCTCTCTGGGCATCTCCTGGAGAGGAGATTTTCAATGTAGTTAAGTATACATCAGTCTCAACATGGTGAATGCTGAGGTGGTTAATGTCAACATGCCTTTACCTCTCATGCTGTTAACTTCTATATAAGGGGGACATTAGAAATGTCAATATGATGAATGTCAGCAAAATATACCAAACCCCTATGGTTATGCCATCTTTTTATTTTTTTATTGATTATTTCACTTGTTTTAACACACTAGCATTATTTGTGTTATACATTTGATGTGGTCATACCCCTAGTGTGATGTAGCTATCGTCCCATAATGGCATTTATTTTTACCCTTTGCTACTTCTAACTTCAAAACAACTACATTTATTTATTAACAATTATTTATATATCGCACAAACAACGCTTTACAGAGAATATTTTAGTAATTCACATCAGTCCCTACCCTGGTGCAGCTTACAATTTATATTCCCTACCATATGCACGCTAGGGTTAATTTTTTGGCTCAAGCTAATTATTCTACTAGTATGTTATTTGGATTGTGGGAGGAAACAGGAATACCAGGAAGAAACACTAGGGCAGATTTATTAAGCCTGGAGATGGGATAAAGAAGTGATAAAGCAGTCGTAAGCGCAAGGTGATGACGCACCAGCCAATCATTACGGATTTGAAAAATGACAGTTAGAAGCAGACTGGCTGGTGCGTTATCACCTTGCACTTATCATGGTTTTATCACTTCTTTATCCCTTCTCCAGGCTTAATATATCTGCTCCACTGCGAGAACATACAAACTTCACACAGATAGGGCCCTAGTTCTAATCAAACCCATGACTTTGTTACTGTGAGGCAACAATGCTTACAATGGTGTCACGTCACTTCCCATACATGTTTAAGGATAAGAGCTAACAGGAGAATAATTCCAGGTGCCTTGCATCAATACTTAGGCAAGAGTTTTAATATGCCATCTGCTGCTGGCACAACCTTATTACATAATTTATTATTTTACTATACAAAGGTCCAATCTATAATCATAATAATTATTAATGTACTTGAGCTGAACTTATCAATTTATGTTAAAAAAATAACACTTTTAGCAGATAGGCTAATACGCTTGACACCTCCTCATTCCAAAATTGTTCCAGCACCAGTACTCATTGCCAAATGTGGTGGCAGCTAAATTGGAAAGACAAACAGTGTAGGCTCCTAAAGGAAAAAGGCACTACCAGCACTAGGCCATTAGGCTATCACAAGTGGAAACGCTTACGATACCGCTAGTCAGGATCCCGGACATCACAATGCTGACGTCAGAATCCCTACTAGTGATGAAATACCGCCACCAGAATACCGCAGCCACAGGATTTTCTCCCTCTGTGGGTGTCCATGACAGAAATAGATGGAGAATATAACCTATGGCGGCATACTGGTGGCAGGGATCCTGCTGTCGGTATACTGACGCCGGGATTCTGTCCGCCAGTTTTTCATACCAATCCCATCACAAGGTTGGGCTGTTGACACTAGAACATCAAGTCCATTGAATGTCAAACTATCAATCTGACCAAATGTGATCAGTTATATGTTCTTATTTCCAGGGCCGGCGCTTCCACTAGGAAGCTTTAGGCAGCTGCCTATGAGCGCAGGGAACTCAGGGGGCGGCACGCTGAGGCTGCCAGGAGCCCTGGTCATTTTGGTGGTTAGCCCCCCTCCCTGTAGCCCCCATGCAATACAGCAGCAGCAGGACACCCGGCGGCATGGACACACTACTAGTAGCAGTGCTGCGGGTAGTCCTGCAACGCTGCTAAACCGAGTGACAGCAACTGATGCTTTTTGGCCATTCCAGGAAACTATACCCTACCCAGTGTCCGGAATCCACCACTGATTTTCTTTAATTCACCACCTCTCTGCAGAAGCTATGCAGTGGCAGCAGAGAGGTGGTTTGCCCCTCGGCCGGTCCAGGCAACGTGTCCCTTCTCTGCCGGCCGAAGCCATCGACTGCTGCTTTGTGTTTTTTTAAAAGGGGGCGTGGTCACATATCCGTGATTAGGCCACACCCCTCGACTTTGCCAGTTCTCCCCGTGGTCTGTCTGCGGCTCTGCCTGGCCTGCCTACTGTTTGGGAGACTGGCCCCTGTGATCAGAGCTGGAGGTAACTACTGTGGTAGTGGGTGTGTGCCTCCAATATGAGTGTGTCCCAGAGTGTGTGTGTGTGTGTGTGTGTGTGTGTGTGTGTCTCAGTATGAGTGTGTGTTTGTGTTTCAGTATGAGTGTGTCTGCCTCTGCCTCAGTATGAGTCAGTGTGTATGTTTGTGTGTCTCAGTATCAGTGTGTATCTCAGTATGAGTGTCAGTGTGTCTCAGTATCAGTGTGTGTTTCTCAGTATGAGTGTCAGTGTGTGTGTGTGTGTGTGTCTCAGTATCAGTGTGTGTGTCTCGGTATCAGTGTGTGTGTGCCTCTGCCTCAGTATGAGTGTGTGTGTGTCTCCGTATCAGTGTGTGTTTCAGTATGAGTGTGTCTGCCTCTGCCTTAGTATGAGTCAGTGTGTATGTGTATTTGTGCGTGTCTCAGTATGAGTGTGTGTCTCAGTATGAGTGTCAGTGTGTGTGTTTGTGTGTGTCTCAGTATCAGTCTGTGTGTTTCAGTATGTGTCAGTGTGTGTTTGTGTGTGTTTCAGTATCACTGTGTGTGTTTCATTATGAGTGTGTCTGCCTCAGTATGAGTCTGTGTGTGTGTGTGTGTGTGTGTGTGTGTCTCAGTATCAGTGTGTGTCTCAGTATGAGTGTCAGTGTGTGTGTTTGTGTGTGTCTCAGTATCAGTGTGTGTGTCTCAGTATGTGTCAGTGCAGGTTTGTGTGTGTTTCAGTATCAGTGTGTGTGTGTGTGTCTCAGTATCAGTGTGTGTGCCTCTGCCTCAGGCTGAGTGTCAGTGTGTGTGTGTTTTGGTGTGTCTCAGTATCAGTGTGTGTGCCTCTGCCTCGGTATGAGTGTCAGTGTGTGTGTGTGTCTCCGTATCAGTGTTTTTTTTTTCAGTATGAGTGTGTGTGCCTCTGCCTCAGTATGAGTGTCAGTGTGTGTGTTTGTGTGTGTGTCTCAGTATCAGTGTGTGTGTTTCAGTATAAGTGTCAGTGTGTGTGTTTGTGTGTGTGTCTCAGTATCAGTGTGTGTGTTTCAGTATAAGTGTCAGTGTGTGTGTTTGTGTGTCTCAGTATCAGTGTGTGTGTCTCAGTATGAGTGTCAGTGTATGTATTTGTGTGTGTCTCCGTATCAGTGTGTGTGTTTCAGTATGAGTGTGTGTTCCTCTGCCTCAGTATAAGTGTCAGTGTGTGTGTTTGTGTGTATCTCAGTATGAGTGTCAGAGTGTGTCTCAGTATCAGTGTGTGTGTGTGTCTCAGTATCAGTGTGTGTGCATCTGCCTCAGTATGCGTGTCAGTGTTTGTGTGTCTCAGTATCAGTGTGTGTGTGTGTGTCTCAGTATGAGTGTCAATGTGTGTGTCTGCCTCAGTATGAGTGTCAGTGTGTGTGCCTCAGTGTGTGTGTGTGTGTGTGTGTGTGTGTGTGTGTGTGTGTGTGCATCTGCCTCAGTATGAGTGTCAGTGTGTGTGCATCTGCCTCAGTATGAGTGTCAGTGAGTGTGTCTCAGTATGAGTGTGTGTGTGCCTCTGCCTCAGTATTTGTGCCTCTACCTCAGTATGTGTGTGTGTGTGTGTGTGTGTGTGTGTGTGTGTATGTGTGTGTGTGCCTCTGCCTCAGTATGTGTGTGTGCCTCAGTATCAGTGTGTGTGTCTCAGTATCAGTGTGTGTGTGCCTCTGCCTCAGTATGAGTGTCAGTGTGTGTTTGTGTGTGTCTCAGTGTGTGTTTCTCAGTATGAGTGTGAGTGTGTGTCTCAGTATTAGTGTGTGTGTGCCTCTGTCTTAGTATGAGTGTCAGTGTGTGTGTGTCTCAGTATCAGTGTGTGTGCCTCTGCCTCAGTATGCGTGTCAGTGTCAGTGTGTCAGTGTCAGTTGTGTGTCTCAGTATCAGTGTGTGTGTGTGTGTGTCAGTGTGTGTGTCTGCCTCAGTATGAGTGTCAGTGTGTGTGCATCTGCCTCAGTATGAGTGTCAGTGTGTGTCTCAGTATGAGTGTGTGTGCCTCAGTATGAGTGTGTGTGTGTGTGTGTGTGTGTGTGTGTGTGTGTGTGTGTGTGTGTGTGTGTGCCTCTGCCTCAGTATTTGTGCCTCTACCTCAGTATGAGTGTGTGCCTCTGCCTCAGTATGAGTGTGTGTGTGCCTCAGTATCAGTGTCTGTGTGTCTCAGTATCAGTGTGTGTGTGCCTCTGCCTCAGTATGGGTGTCAGTGTGTGTGTGTTTGTGTGTGTCTCAGTGTGTGTTTCTTAGTATGAGTGTGAGTGTGTGTCTCAGTATTAGTGTGTGTGTGTGCCTCTGTCTCAGTATGAGTGTCAGTGTGTGTGTGTGTGTGTGTGTGTGTGTGTGTGTGTGTGTGTGTGTCTCAGTATCAGTGTGTGTGCCTTTGCCTCAGTATGCGTGTCAGTGTTTGTGTATCTCAGTATCAGTGTGTGTGTGTGTGTGTGTGTGTGTGTCTCAGTATGAGTGTTAATGTGTGTGTCTGCCTCAGTATGAGTGTCAGTGTGCGTGCATCTGCCTCAGTATGAGTGTCAGTGTGTGTGCATCTGCCTCAGTATGAGTGTCAGTGTGTGTGCATCTGACTCAGTATGAGTGTCAGTGTGTGTGTCTCAGTATGAGTGTGTGTGTGCCTCTGCCTCAGTATTTGTGCCTCTACCTCAGTATGAGTGTGTGTGTCTCTGCCTCAGTATGTGTCTGTGCCTCAGTATCAGTGTGTGTGTCTCAGTATCAGTGTGTGTGTGTGTGCCTCTGCCTCAGTATGAGTGTCAGTGTGTGTTTGTGTGTTTCTCAGTATGAGTGTGAGTGTGTGTCTCAGTATTAGTGTGTGTGTGCCTCTGTCTCAGTATGAGTGTCAGTGTGTGTGTGCGTGTCTGTGTGTCTCAGTATCAGTGTGTGTGCCTCTGCCTCAGTATGCGTGTCAGTGTTTGTGTGTCTCAGTATCAGTGTGTGTGTATGTGCGCGTGTCTCAGTATGAGTGTCAATGTGTGTGTCTGCCTCAGTTTGAGTGTCAGTGTGTGTGCCTCAGTGTGTGTGTGTGCATCTGCCTCAGTATGAGTGTCAGTGTGTGTGCATCTGCCTCAGTATGAGTGTCAGTGCGTGTGTCTCAGTATGAGTGTGTGTGCCTCAGTATGAGTGTGTGTGTGCCTCTGTCTCAGTATTTGTGCCTCTACCTCAGTATGAGTGTGTGCCTCTGCCTCAGTATGAGTGTGTGTGTGCCTCAGTATCATTGTGTGTGTCTCAGTATCAGTGTGTGTGTGTGCCTCTGCCTCAGTATGAGTGTCAGTGTGTGTTTGTGTGTGTCTCAGTGTGTGTTTCTCAGTATGAGTGTGAGTGTGTGTCTCAGTATTAGTGTGTGTGTGCCTCTGTCTCAGGATGAGTGTGTGTGTGTGTGTGTGTGTGTGTGTCTCAATTTCAGTGTGTGTGCCTCTGCCTCAGTATGCGTGTCAGTGTTTGTGGCTCAGGATGTGTGTGTGTGTGTGTGTGTGTGTGTCTTAGTATGAGTGTCAGTGTGTGTGTGTCTGCCTCAGTATGAGTGTCAGTGTGTGTGTGCCTCAGTGTGTGTGTGTGTATCTGCCTAAGTATGAGTGTTAGTGTGTGTGCATCTGCCCCAGTATGTGTGTCAGTGTGTGTGTCTCAGTATGAGTGTGTGTGTGTGTGTGCCTCAGTGTGTGTGCCTCTGCCTCAGTATGTGTGCCTCTACCTCAGTATGAGTGTGTGCCTCTGCCTCAGTATGAGTGTGTGTGTGTGTGTGTGTGTGTGTGCCTCTGCCTCAGTATGTGTGTGTGCCTCAGTATGAGTGTGTGCCTCTGCCTCAGTATGAGTGTGTGTGTGTGTGTGTGTGTGTGTGTGTGTGTGTGTGTGTGTGTCTCAGTATCAGTGTGTGTCTCAGTATGAGTGTCAGTGTGTGTGTTTGTGTGTGTCTCAGTATCAGTGTGTGTGTCTCAGTATGTGTCAGTGCAGGTTTGTGTGTGTTTCAGTATCAGTGTGTGTGTGTGTGTGTGTCTCAGTATCAGTGTGTGTGCCTCTGCCTCAGGCTGAGTGTCAGTGTGTGTGTGTTTTGGTGTGTCTCAGTATCAGTGTGTGTGCCTCTGCCTCGGTATGAGTGTCAGTGTGTGTGTGTGTGTGTCTCCGTATCAGTGTTTTTTTTTCAGTATGAGTGTGTGTGCCTCTGCCTCAGTATGAGTGTCAGTGTGTGTGTTTGTGTGTGTGTCTCAGTATCAGTGTGTGTGTTTCAGTATAAGTGTCAGTGTGTGTGTTTGTGTGTGTGTCTCAGTATCAGTGTGTGTGTTTCAGTATAAGTGTCAGTGTGTGTGTTTGTGTGTCTCAGTATCAGTGTGTGTGTCTCAGTATGAGTGTCAGTGTATGTATTTGTGTGTGTCTCCATATCAGTGTGTGTGTTTCAGTATGAGTGTGTGTTCCTCTGCCTCAGTATAAGTGTCAGTGTGTGTGTGTTTGTGTGTATCTCAGTATGAGTGTCAGAGTGTGTCTCAGTATCAGTGTGTGTGTGTGTCTCAGTATCAGTGTGTGTGCATCTGCCTCAGTATGCGTGTCAGTGTTTGTGTGTCTCAGTATCAGTGTGTGTGTGTGTCTCAGTATGAGTGTCAATGTGTGTGTCTGCCTCAGTATGAGTGTCAGTGTGTGTGCCTCAGTGTGTGTGTGTGTGTGTGTGTGTGTGTGCATCTGCCTCAGTATGAGTGTCAGTGTGTGTGCATCTGCCTCAGTATTAGTGTCAGTGAGTGTGTCTCAGTATGAGTGTATGTGTGCCTCTGCCTCAGTATTTGTGCCTCTACCTCAGTATGAGTGTGTGCCTCTGCCTCAGTATGAGTGTGTGTGTGTGTGTGTGTGTGTGTGTGTGTGTGTGTGTGTGTGTGCCTCTGCCTCAGTATGTGTGTGTGCCTCAGTATCAGTGTGTGTGTCTCAGTATCAGTGTGTGTGTGCCTCTGCCTCAGTATGAGTGTCAGTGTGTGTTTGTGTGTGTCTCAGTGTGTGTTTCTCAGTATGAGTGTGAGTGTGTGTCTCAGTATTAGTGTGTGTGTGCCTCTGTCTCAGTATGAGTGTCAGTGTGTGTGTGTCTCAGTATCAGTGTGTGTGCCTCTGCCTCAGTATGCGTGTCAGTGTCAGTGTGTCAGTGTCAGTTGTGTGTCTCAGTATCAGTGTGTGTGTGTGTGTGTGTGTGTGTGTGCGTGTCTCAGTATGAGTGTCAATGTGTGTGTCTGCCTCAGTATGAGTGTCAGTGTGTGTGCCTCAGTGTGTGTGTGTGCATCTGCCTCAGTATGAGTGTCAGTCTGTGTGCATCTGCCTCAGTATGAGTGTCAGTGTGTGTCTCAGTATGAGTGTGTGTGCCTCAGTATGAGTGTGTGTGTGTGTGTGTGTGTGTGTGTGTGTGTGTGTGTGCCTCTGCCTCAGTATTTGTGCCTCTACCTCAGTATGAGTGTGTGCCTCTGCCTCAGTATGAGTGTGTGTGTGCCTCAGTATCAGTGTCTGTGTGTCTCAGTATCAGTGTGTGTGTGCCTCTGCCTCAGTATGGGTGTCACGATCCGGGTATCTGGACGCCATTACTTACCCTTCAGATGCCTCCTGAGGCTGGCTCAGCGTTCCAGGACCGGATCCCATCCGTTACACTGATGTCCACATTCCTGCCTCCTCTCCTGTCACTCTGAGTCGCGGTCACCGCGGCGCCATGTAACATCTGGAATGGCGTTCCCCGCGGCCTCCACCGCTGTCCCTGAGTTCCTGCATGCAGAGTGTCAGAGTGGCGATTACGTCAGCCGCGGCCTCCGCTGTGCCCGCGTGGTTTAGATGTGCAATCATCAGTCTGGCGTCTCCTGTCTCCTGTGGCCAGCGCCGCCATTGCTGTTTCAATTCTCACATGGATTACAAACCAAACTTCCCTCCAAGTGTCTGCATGGGCGCAGCCATCTTGGATTTTGTCATCTGATCATTTCCACCAATCTGCTGTCTGTATTGTTAATCTGCATAATTGCCTAGCCAACCCCTTCCTTGCTGCAGGTATAAATATGCTGTGCCTGAGCAAGGAAGGCGTCAGTGCTTTGGTTGTCTAACCTAGTTCCAGTTTGTCTCTCTCCTGTGGTTGTCTTCCAGGTTCCAGCTCCTGTCTCCAGACTTCTGCTATAGAGACCCGCACCAGCATTCCATCTGCGGTGTAGCCTGACTCTCCGATCCATTCTGGACTCACCTGTTTCCAGCTACAACAATCACCTGCTTCCAGCCCAGCTTCCAGCAGTGTACAGCTTCTCTTAAAGGGCCGGTGTCCTTTCTGCAGTTTACCACTCTCCACCGGTATTATTATTTCACCGCTCTCAAACAATCACCTGCTTCCAGCCTAGCTTCCAGCAGTGTACAGCTTCTCTTAAAGGGCCGGTGTCCTTTTCTGCAGTTTACCACTCTCCACCGGTATTATTATTTCACCGCTCTCAAACTCCAAACTTCATTATTATTTCATCGCTCTCAAGTTCGTTTATTATTTAACTGGTTCCAGCCAGTATCCACTCCGTACCAACAACAGTCTGGTTCCAGCCAGTATCCACAGCAGCCGTTTTACCTTCAGCAGCCCAGCCTTTCCTGGAACATCAGCTGGTACAATCCTGGGTTCTCTCCATTGCTACAGTCAGGCCTGGTAAGGATTTTCCAACTAGAAGATTATAAGAACTGTCTCACACTACCAGTGCCTGTGGCCCTTGCCACCCTGTAGTACCCAGGAATTGTATTTATCCTCTGTTGACTTTTATGTTTCCTTTTACTGCTGCTGTGTTACGGAGTTTGTCATAATAAACATCATTGACTTTTATCCTGGTTGTCGTGGTCACGCCTTCGGGCAGTTATTCTACATGTTACTTACATGTCTAGGGGTCTGATACAACCTCCCAGGTTCCGTTACATCTCAGCCCCTACAACTGAGGTTGCCTCCCGTCAGCTCAGGCCCTCAGTTGTGACAGTAAGCACTGACCTAATGAATCCAGCCGGAGACCAGGATCAAGCGGCCAGGCCGATGCAAGAACTGGCAGCCCGACTTGAACATCAGGAGGCTGCACAGGGCCACATCATCCGCTGTCTCCAGGATCTCTCTACACGGCTGGATGGGATTCAAACGACCCTCCGTGGACCTGGCACGTCCGGTGCGTCCACTACAGTGACACCAGCTGTAACCCCACCCACCTTACCCATTTCCAGTCCACGTCTTCATCTTCCAACGCCAGCAAAATTTGATGGATCTCCAAGGTTCTGCAGGGGATTTCTCAATCAATGTGAAATCCACTTTGAGCTTCTACCTGGCAATTTCTTCAGTGACCGTACCAAAATTGCCTATATCATCTCCCTTCTCAGTGGCTCAGCCCTTGACTGGGCATCACCTTTATGGGAGAAGTCTGATCCCCTGCTATCCTCCTATACTGACTTTGTAGCTACATTCAGGCGCATCTTCGACGAGCCAGGCCGGATAACATCTGCTTCATCTGAGATTCTCCGTTTACGCCAGGGAACACGTACTGTGGGACAGTATCTTATACAGTTTAAAATCCTGGCATCCGAACTGGCATGGAACGACAAGGCCCTGTATGCTGCATTCTGGCATGGCTTATCAGAACGCATCAAGGATGAGTTAGCTACCAGAGACTTGCCCTCTAAGTTGGATGAGCTAATTTCTCTTTGCACGAAGGTTGATCTACGTTTCAGAGAGAGAGCAACCGAGCGAGGAAGATCATCTACTCCTAAATCTTCTGCTCCTCCTCCTCGTCAACCATCTCTATCCAAGGATGAGCCTATGCAAATTAGTCGTTCCCGTCTATCTCCCGCTGAGCGCCGAAGACGTCTCTCTGAGTCTCTCTGTCTCTACTGTGCAGCTCCGTCGCACACTATCAATGCCTGTCCCAAACGTCCGGGAAACTCCAGATCCTAACTCGCCAAGGAGAGGGCCGGCTAGGAGTAATGATCTCCTCCATCTCCTCATGACTGTAACCTCCCAGTGTCGCTCCAAATTGCTCAACGTTACAGGAACGTCATTGCCCTCCTTGATTCCGGAGCAGCTGGGAATTTCATAACCGAAGCTTATGTTAAACGGTGGTCCCTACCCACCGAGAGACTGTCCTCGTCCATCTCTTTGACTGCCGTGGATGGCAGCAAGATTTTTGACGCAGTCATTTCCTTAAGGACTCTTCCAGTTCGTCTGAGAGTGGGAGTTCTTCATTCTGAGTATATTTCTTTTTTAGTGATTCCAAGAGCCACACATCCAGTGGTTTTAGGCCTTCCATGGCTCCGTCTCCACAACCCATCAATTGACTGGACGACTACGCAAATACTGGCATGGGGTCCCTCCTGTGCTGAGACTTGTTTAGCCAAAGTTCTTCCTGTTTGTTCTTCCTTCCCCAGGTCATCTGATGTTCCGCCTCCTCCATATCAAGACTTCACGGACGTGTTCAGTAAAGCCTCTGCTGATATCCTTCCTCCTCATAGAGAATGGGACTGCCCAATCGACCTCATTCCAGGGAAGGTTCCACCGCGAGGCCGAACTTATCCGTTGTCTCTGCCTGAGACACACTCCATGGAAGAGTACATCAAAGAGAACCTGGCGAAGGGTTTCATCCGACCATCTTCTTCTCCAGCTGGCGCAGGCTTCTTCTTCGTTAAGAAGAAAGACGGTGGTCTGCGTCCGTGCATCGACTACAGAGGTCTGAACGACATTACCGTCAAGAACCGATACCCTTTACCCCTGATTACCGAGCTCTTTGATAGAGTTAGTGGTGCAACTATTTTCACAAAGCTGGACTTGAGGGGTGCCTACAATCTCATCCGAATCCGTGAGGGTGACGAGTGGAAGACCGCCTTTAACACCCGTGACGGACATTATGAGTACCTCGTCATGCCCTTCGGATTGAGCAATGCTCCAGCAGTCTTCCAGCACTTCGTGAATGAGATTTTCAGGGACATCTTGTACCGCCATGTCGTGGTTTATCTAGACGACATCCTCATCTTTGCTAATAATCTCGAAGATCATCGTTTCTGGGTAAAAGAGGTTCTTTCCCGTCTCCGTGTCAATCACCTCTATTGTAAATTGGAGAAGTGTGTGTTTGAAGTTAAAACCATTCCATTTCTAGGTTACATTGTGTCTGGTTCCGGACTAGAGATGGATCCTGAGAAACTCCAAGCAATCCAGAATTGGCCTATACCCTTAAGCCTCAAAGGGGTCCAGAGGTTCTTAGGGTTCGCCAATTATTATAGAAAATTTATACGAGACTTTTCCACCATTGTGGCGCCTATCACTGCATTAACCAAGAAAGGTGCTAATCCGTCCAAGTGGTCCGAGGAAGCTACACAGGCCTTTCACCTTCTGAAGCAACGGTTCATCTCTGCACCAGTTCTGAAACAGCCCGACACCGACTCTCCTTTTATCTTAGAGGTAGATGCCTCCTCCGTTGGAGTAGGAGCAGTGTTATCCCAGAGGGCCAAAGATGGACATCTACATCCTTGCAGTTTCTTCTCCCGGAAGTTCTCCCCAGCTGAGCGCAACTATGCCATTGGCGATCAGGAGTTGCTAGCCATCAAGCTCGCTCTGGAGGAGTGGAGATACCTGTTGGAGGGAGCTTCCCACTCAATCACCATACTTACCGACCACAAAAATCTTTTATATCTCAAAGGCGCACAATGTCTGAATCCTCGTCAGGCCAGATGGGCACTTTTCTTCTCTAGGTTTGACTTTAAACTCCAGTTCTGTCCGGGTTCTCAGAATCGTAAGGCCGATGTCCTTTCCCGCTCATGGGAGCAAGAAAATGAGTCCGAGTCTGCAGACAAGCATCCTATTATTAATCCGTTGGCATTCTCCACGGTAGGGATGGACTCTACGCCTCCACCAGGGAAAAGTTTTGTTAAGCCAGTTCTAAGGAAGAAGCTCATGCATTGGGCCCATGCTTCCCGTTTTGCTGGACATACAGGCATTCAGAAAACCCTTGAATTTATTTCTAGGTCCTACTGGTGGCCAACTCTGAAGAAGGACGTTATGGAATTTATTGCCTCCTGCCCAAAGTGTGCCCAACACAAAGTCTCCCGCCAGTCACCTGCGGGGCAACTGGTTCCATTATCTGTTCCCCGTCGACCTTGGACCCATTTGTCGATGGACTTTGTTTCCGATCTACCTATCTGCAACAAGTTTAATACCATCTGGGTGGTAGTTGACCGGTTCACCAAGATGGCACATTTCATCCCTCTCACCGGTCTTCCGTCAGCTTCCAAGTTGGCTCAAGTGTTTATACAAGAGATCTTCCGACTTCACGGTCTTCCTGAAGAGATCATCTCGGATCGTGGAGTACAATTTGTAGCCAAATTTTGGCGAAGTTTGTGTCAAGCCCTCCAAGTCAAGTTAAAGTTTTCCACGGCTTACCATCCTCAGACCAATGGTCAAACCGAGAGGGTGAATCAGGACTTGGAGGCCTTCCTCCGTATATATGTGTCTTCCTCTCAAGATGACTGGGTTCAACTCCTTCCTTGGGCCGAGTTCAGCCACAACAATCAATACCATTCCTCATCTTCTTCTACACCATTCTTCATTAATTATGGATTCCACCCTAAAGTCCCAGAATTCCAACCGCTTCCCGCAACTTCTGTTCCAGCAGTGGATGTCACCTTGCGTCAGTTTTCAAATAACTGGAGGAACGTCCGCGCAGCCCTGCTTAAAGCCTCATTCAGGTATAAGAAGTTTGCCGATAGGAAGCGTAGAGCGGTTCCTGCTCTCAAGGTGGGTGATCGTGTGTGGCTGTCCACGAAGAATTTGAGGTTGAGAGTTCCCAGCATGAAATTTGCACCTCGCTACATCGGACCCTTCAAGATTGAACAAGTCATCAATCCTGTTGCCTACAGGTTACAGTTACCATCCTTCTTGAAAATACCCAGGACATTTCATGTTTCTTTGTTGAAACCGCTGATCCTGAATCGGTTTCATTCCACACTTCCTCCAGCTCCCAAAGTTCAGACTCAACGGGGAGTCGAGTACGAGGTGGCCAAGATTTTGGACTCACGTTTCCGTTACGGTCAGTTACAATACCTCATTGACTGGAAGGGCTATGGTCCTGAAGAACGCTCTTGGACCAATGCCTCAGACGTCCATGCTCCTGCCTTGGTCCGAAATTTCCACGCAAAGTTTCCTTTAAAGCCTAAGAAGTGTCCTGGGGCCACTCCTAAAGGGGGGGTGCTGTCACGATCCGGGTATCTGGACGCCATTACTTACCCTTCAGATGCCTCCTGAGGCTGGCTCAGCGTTCCAGGACCGGATCCCATCCGTTACACTGATGTCCACATTCCTGCCTCCTCTCCTGTCACTCTGAGTCGCGGTCACCGCGGCGCCATGTAACATCTGGAATGGCGTTCCCCGCGGCCTCCACCGCTGTCCCTGAGTTCCTGCATGCAGAGTGTCAGAGTGGCGATTACGTCAGCCGCGGCCTCCGCTGTGCCCGCGTGGTTTAGATGTGCAATCATCAGTCTGGCGTCTCCTGTCTCCTGTGGCCGGCGCCGCCATTGCTGTTTCAATTCTCACATGGATTACAAACCAAACTTCCCTCCAAGTGTCTGCATGGGCGCAGCCATCTTGGATTTTGTCATCTGATCATTTCCACCAATCTGCTGTCTGTATTGTTAATCTGCATAATTGCCTAGCCAACCCCTTCCTTGCTGCAGGTATAAATATGCTGTGCCTGAGCAAGGAAGGCGTCAGTGCTTTGGTTGTCTAACCTAGTTCCAGTTTGTCTCTCTCCTGTGGTTGTCTTCCAGGTTCCAGCTCCTGTCTCCAGACTTCTGCTATAGAGACCCGCACCAGCATTCCATCTGCGGTGTAGCCTGACTCTCCGATCCATTCTGGACTCACCTGTTTCCAGCTACAACAATCACCTGCTTCCAGCCCAGCTTCCAGCAGTGTACAGCTTCTCTTAAAGGGCCGGTGTCCTTTCTGCAGTTTACCACTCTCCACCGGTATTATTATTTCACCGCTCTCAAACAATCACCTGCTTCCAGCCTAGCTTCCAGCAGTGTACAGCTTCTCTTAAAGGGCCGGTGTCCTTTTCTGCAGTTTACCACTCTCCACCGGTATTATTATTTCACCGCTCTCAAACTCCAAACTTCATTATTATTTCATCGCTCTCAAGTTCGTTTATTATTTAACTGGTTCCAGCCAGTATCCACTCCGTACCAACAACAGTCTGGTTCCAGCCAGTATCCACAGCAGCCGTTTTACCTTCAGCAGCCCAGCCTTTCCTGGAACATCAGCTGGTACGATCCTGGGTTCTCTCCATTGCTACAGTCAGGCCTGGTAAGGATTTTCCAACTAGAAGATTATAAGAACTGTCTCACACTACCAGTGCCTGTGGCCCTTGCCACCCTGTAGTACCCAGGAATTGTATTTATCCTCTGTTGACTTTTATGTTTCCTTTTACTGCTGCTGTGTTACGGAGTTTGTCATAATAAACATCATTGACTTTTATCCTGGTTGTCGTGGTCACGCCTTCGGGCAGTTATTCTACATGTTACTTACATGTCTAGGGGTCTGATACAACCTCCCAGGTTCCGTTACATCTCAGCCCCTACAACTGAGGTTGCCTCCCGTCAGCTCAGGCCCTCAGTTGTGACAATGGGTGTCAGTGTGTGTTTGTGTGTGTCTCAGTGTGTGTTTCTTAGTATGAGTGTGAGTGTGTGTCTCAGTATTAGTGTGTGTGTGCCTCTGTCTCAGTATGAGTGTCAGTGTGTGTGTCTCAGTATCAGTGTGTGTGCCTTTGCCTCAGTATGCGTGTCAGTGTTTGTGTATCTCAGTATCAGTGTGTGTGTGTGTGTGTGTGTGTGTGTCTCAGTATGAGTGTTAATGTGTGTGTCTGCCTCAGTATGAGTGTCAGTGTGTGTGCATCTGCCTCAGTATGAGTGTCAGTGTGTGTGCATCTGCCTCAGTATGAGTGTCAGTGTGTGTGCATCTGCCTCAGTATGAGTGTCAGTGTGTGTGTCTCAGTATGAGTGTGTGTGTGCCTCTGCCTCAGTATTTGTGCCTCTACCTCAGTATGAGTGTGTGTGTCTCTGCCTCAGTATGTGTCTGTGCCTCAGTATCAGTGTGTGTGTCTCAGTATCAGTGTGTGTGTGTGCCTCTGCCTCAGTATGAGTGTCAGTGTGTGTTTGTGTGTTTCTCAGTATGAGTGTGTGTCTCAGTATTAGTGTGTGTGTGCCTCTGTCTCAGTATGAGTGTCAGTGTGTGTGTGCGTGTGTGTGTGTGTCTCAGTATCAGTGTGTGTGCCTCTGCCTCAGTATGCGTGTCAGTGTTTGTGTGTCTCAGTATCAGTGTGTGTGTATGTGCGGGTGTCTCAGTATGAGTGTCAATGTGTGTGTCTGCCTCAGTATGAGTGTCAGTGTGTGTGCCTCAGTGTGTGTGTGTGTGCATCTGCCTCAGTATGAGTGTCAGTGTGTGTGCATCTGCCTCAGTATGAGTGTCAGTGTGTGTGTCTCAGTATGAGTGTGTGTGCCTCAGTATGAGTGTGTGTGTGCCTCTGTCTCAGTATTTGTGCCTCTACCTCAGTATGAATGTGTGCCTCTGCCTCAGTATGAGTGTGTGTGTGTGCCTCAGTATCATTGTGTGTGTCTCAGTATCAGTGTGTGTGTGCCTCTGCCTCAGTATGAGTGTCAGTGTGTGTTTGTGTGTGTCTCAGTGTGTGTTTCTCAGTATGAGTGTGAGTGTGTGTCTCAGTATTAGTGTGTGTGTGCCTCTGTCTCAGGATGAGTGTGTGTGTGTGTGTGTGTGTGTGTGTGTGTGTGTCTCAATTTCAGTGTGTGTGCCTCTGCCTCAGTATGCGTGTCAGTGTTCGTGTGTCTCAGGATGTGTGTGTGTGTGTCTTAGTATGAGTGTCAGTGTGTGTGTGTCTGCCTCAGTATGAGTGTCAGTGTGTGTGTGCCTCAGTGTGTGTGTGTGTGTGTGTATCTGCCTAAGTATGAGTGTTAGTGTGTGTGCATCTGCCCCAGTATGTGTGTCAGTGTGTGTGTCTCAGTATGAGTGTGTGTGTGCCTCAGTGTGTGTGCCTCTGCCTCAGTATGTGTGCCTCTACCTCAGTATGAGTGTGTGCCTCTGCCTCAGTATGTGTGTGTGTGTGTGTGTGTGTGTGTGTGTGTGCCTCTGCCTCAGTATGTGTGTGTGCCTCAGTATGAGTGTGTGCCTCTGCCTCAGTATGAGTGTGTGTGTGTGTGTGTGTGTGTGTGTGTGTGTGTGTGTGTGTGTGTGTGTGTGCCTCTGCCTCAGTATGAGTGTCATTGTGAGTGTATGTGTGCGTCTGCCTCAATGTGTGTTTCTTTAACCCTGTGGAGGCCAAAGTGTTTTTTTAGTTTTTCCTGAAAGTGACAAATGTTTTTGTTGTAATTTATTCCTGTGGTGGCCAATGGTTTTATTTTATTTTTTTATTTTTTTGGGGGGGAAGGGGGATGGAGGCTGAAGTTTTGCCTAGGGTGCCAAGAAACCTTGCACCGGCCCTGCTTATTTCACAGGTGATGGCAAATGGCAGGTTGCATTGTGTGTCAGCTTCTAATCAATACAGAGTGACTTCGGTCTTAGTGCTCACACTGCTCAGCATGGGAAAGTTACATTGAATTAATTATTTGCAGTATGGTCCCAAACAGTGGCGTAAGTTTGTCCCAGATATTGGTGCCCCCCTATTTCCTATATTAAGATAAATATATGTATGTATGTGTGCGCATGTTCTGAAAAAAATGTATACACTGTATTTATACATTTAATTGTCTTTTATTTTAAATCACACATTTCTTAGCAGTCATACCCAGGATTAGAACCCATGACCTGTTACACTAACAGCAGACACTTTACTGATGGAGTTATGAGAATTCTAACTATATGAAGTAGAAGTTACGTGTAATTGTCAGAGAAGTAACTTCATATAGTTAAAATTCTCATATTTCCTATACAGGAGCAAACAGCTTCATCAGTACAGTGACTGATTCCAGTGTAATAGGTTGTGGTTTCTAATCCTGGGTGTGACACTTGTAAAATGTATATATTCAGTATAATTAAGAGGGTGTAATTTGTAAGGTGCATGGACCAGTGAGGAAGTCGGACACTGAAAAGACAGCGGCAGCTATCAATTAACTTAATTCAATGGTGTCACAGAATGGGAGAAGAGGTGCCCCCTTCAGAGCAGGATCCCGGAGGCAGATGACTCCGTTGCCTCCCAGAGTTCTGCCTCTGGTCCCAAATACCCTATCTCTGAAGCGTAAACTGGACTTGTAGTACTACAGCTCTTCCCTACCTGTGGCTTTTGGGCGAGTACAAATATTTACCAATTAATTTTTATTTGTAAATTATAATTATAAATAAAGCAGTCAAGAAAGCAAATATTGTATCTGACTGATTGCTTTGTGGTAATACGCATCTGTACTAGTAATTATACAATATTATTAAATAAATCTTAGCTTGTTTACTGTAAAATGTAGGTTTGCTTAGTTACTAAAATGCTTTTGGTCTCTGTCACTGGATCTGATACTGAACTATTTTGCACTCTTGATGTTTATAAACCACTTTAAATTCTTCCTCTGAAAGCAGGAGGGTGCGAAGAGACCACTTTTAAAAATTATTTTCAATACAACAGAAGCCTAGAGGATAGACGATTGGTGAAGAAACTTGTTACCATGACGACAGTCAATAGGTTAGGTGACCTCTTTTAAACCAATTGGATTGCAAATACATATCTAAGGAGATAATGCATTTTTTATATCTTCTGAAGTAAATACATTTTTTAAAGAATAAAATATTTTAATAAGATATTGTCATATGGCACTATCATAGACTGCAAGGATTAACTGGTATTGTTCATAATGATGTGTTTACATGCAAACCAGTAGACACTTAAATGAATCGTTGTTTTAATTGGTTTATGTTGAAAGATTCTTTGATCAGAAATAACAGTAATATATATTAGCATGCTGCATTTTAAAGTGACACTGCCTTTCATTAATCAAGTGGCTGTACGGTTGATTAATTTGTACAAGGTTTAAATTGCTATGAAAATTTATCATTCATAGCCATGATCTCCATTTACATATATGTTAATTATGGTAAATGTAATCTGTCTCTGAATCCTCTGGGCTGCATACTAAAAAGAAGTACTGATCACAGAGGATGCTTATATACCACTTACAAAGTGAACTCTTTCTGGCATTCAGAAAAGTCAGTTTTCGTTGTCAAAGAGAGAATAAAATTCAAACATTTTCTGCTGAAGGCAAGTTCAAATACGAAAGAAGCTCCTTTTTAAAGTGATTTTCTCATCCTTTGCCAAAACGCTCAAGAAAATGAGTCTATTTCTTTGTCCTAACTAGGAGAATTACCTCTACACTCTAAAAAGGATTTGTTCAACTTGTATTGGAGGGTACTAATAAGGATACATTTTTAAATATATCTGTTAAATAGATGAATTAAGGGTTTTAGCAAGTCTGAAACAATCTTTGTAACATAATTAAAATTAATTACATCGCTCTGCAGGGATAATGTCGAGGTCTGGAGAATGCCCTCCACTCATAATGAATATAGGTAATAATTGCAAACTGGTATAAAGGGAAAGGATAACAGCAAAGCAACGGAATCCTCAGGCTTTGCTAGTAAAGGTATGTTTGAAGTAAAAGTACAAAGAGTAGAAAATACCATATTTGAGAAAGGGTAATACTTTTATTGGTTCTCGTAGTGATGTTACAGTGCTTATACAGTTTTGTTTTTAATAGTTTAGAATAATGAGTATTATAACAGAGCTATAGAAAAATAATGTCAGTTTGTTAAATTCAGCTACAGAAGATTTAAATGATTCAGTAAAGTGCAAATTCCTCTGAAATGTAATGACTGAACCAGAGAAGAACATTTTAGAATTTGGAACAAACACTCAGGTTGATCCTACTACCCGTAAAGGGTGCAATGTGCCATTGCCGTGGTGTTTAAACACCAGCAACAGCACCCAATCTCGCACCCTTCATGGGCTGATTTCAGACTGACAGTGATCTAAGCCCTATGTGGCAGCGAGTATTATTGTGCGAATTCGGGCCGCCGTAAAGTGCGGCCACTGCCGGGATGATTTGCAACCGCGATGTCATCGCGGCTAATAGGATCTTATGTTGTTTTTTTTCTGATCAACATATAATAACAAAAATATAAAGGACAAAAAAATAACAGCAAATTTAACAAATTAAAAAAGCTGGTTATTTTCATGTACTTAAAACACCTTTTAAAACAGCTTTTATCACATCAGTTTGTAATAAAAGCTTGGTTGCTCGAATCCGAAAAAAAATAATTATTGCCTAAATATTTACTTGGCATGCAAGAGATTTGATCCCATACTACATGCACCCATTGATGGTCATTTATAAGCCAGAAAGTCTCAGAGCATATTTTGTATACTGTATGCTAAATCTGCATTTTAAAAATGCAGATGCATTGTACATGAATTTGTTAAACTGTTGAAATCTGGGATAGAAAAATTCAGGTCTGCAGCAGTGATGCAACACTTTAAAGTCATGTCTACTATCACTTTTTCTTCATCTTTTAATTAGTAAAAACATTTTCTTATTTTTCCTATAATACTGCCCATTGGAGCCTCATTTATGTCTGCAATAAGCCTCAAGACTAAAGGGACATTGAAACTGTTGTTATTACATTTGTTACTATTGTACATTTTACTATATTAATACATTGGTTTATACATGCATAAAATTAGCTTTTGTCTATGAAATAGTGCAAACAGCATACCTTTGTAAGTAGTAGCCCCTACCCACTGGGTTCTTAGAGTACATGCTATAATATTATTGCAGTGCTGGTACAGTAAAATATGTAGTATATTAGGTCGACATGAAAATGTTGGCATGACCACAGTTGTGACATGCTTAGCATGTTGATAGCAACCAAGTCTACATGGATGCTATGTCGACATGGTAAAAATTTGACCTATCATTCCTAGTGTCCTAGCGGTTACTTACCTAGTCCTATGGGCTCCAGAGTCTTCTTCTAGGCCTAAGCGACCATGTGGTACTTCCGGAGGTGACCTATACTGAGCGATGGTTCTGTGACTTTTCTCCCTTCTCCCTACCCCTATTGCCTTACCATAATCTCCCCACTACCACCCCTGCAGATTAACCCTTCCATAAAATAGACAATACATATAATAGATGTCAATAGAAATGGGGAGTCATGCACTCTCATCTAAGTGTTCATCAGTGGGGTAAACTGCACAGGATAATCCACATCTGGGTAATTCCAGTAGTTTATTATTCCAAAAGAATAGGCACTCTCCAGGTTTAATGCATCAAGACATTTTTATATTACATACTCACAACCAGCAACAATGCAAGGCTTCTTTAAATTGCATTACAAGACACAGCAACATTTCGGTCTCTCCGGACCTTTGTCAAGCTTCTCATCCAAGCAAGCCAACAGCACATGTTAACAGCAGATCTCATTGCAGCGGAAGTCACCTGTCTATCCTCAGCCTGCCCCTTAAGTACCACAACATGGAGCACAGCATGGTCTCAGTGTGCGTTCCACCATCGCCCGCCAGCTGCTACCGGAATCTGTCATGCGGTTCAACCATTGCCTGTGAAACACACAGCGATAACATAATAACTCATCACACTATTCCAAAAGTGTCATGCAGCATAATATTCTATAATAATCCTATTTCAAATGCCAGCACATATAAATAACAAATAGGAATTTCACATTATCGGTAATGTAAAATTAATCTCATACTTCCGGACAGTATACAACAAATCATGCAACCTACTATCTCTACTGGGTACATCCAAGTCCCCACATAATATTGATTTATTAAAAATCATTATTTACATGTGTGTCTAGCACCAAACAATATATATTTCTTTCGGCAATACTCATTTAAGAACACACCATATCATGTGGCACTCAAGGGGCAAGCCAGGTAATTCTTTCACCTACACAACAGAACTATCAAATACTGTACATAGAATCTAAACAGTGAGAAGATGAAAGATAGAAAAATAGAAAAATATGAAAAACATAAAAATAGAAAAATAGAAAAATTAAAAACAATGTGATGGAGCTTTATGTGGCTCAAAACACTTTTTCTAAAGTAGAAAGATTTTTTTGTAAGATGAAGTTCATCCTCCTTCACAACAAGAAATTCTTTAAATTGAGCTGTTCGTTCAAACCCCTCGGGGAGATCTCATAAATCCATTCTGCTTCACGTTTCTGCAATTCCAATATGCGATTCCCACCTATGACTGATTGTGGAATCCAATCAATGATTCTACATCGAAGCATAGGTAATTGATGTCCAGATTCTACCCAATGCCAGGCAACTGGCTTGTCAGAGCCACCAGTCTCTATCGCCTGCCAGATTGAGCACCAGTGAATTGCCATCTGGTCTCTAAAGCGGCGTTTTGTTAGGCCGACATAAGCTAAACCACAGGGACATATGATCAAGTAAATTACATGATCCAACTTTCAGTGTAACCGGTGTTTAATCGGTATTGATAACCCACTATGTGGATGTGGGAAGGTAGACCCTGGTATGATAGACCTACATGTCGTACAGTCTAGGCAATGAAAGCGTCCCTTTCGTGATGATCTAAACCACATATCTCCACCACCTTTTTTTCTGAGACATTAAAGGACGCATAAGTATCTGCTTCAAATTTGCTCTTCAGTGGTACGCCATCATTGGTTGCTCTTGCATTGTCTTACCAACTTTAGGATCAGAGGCAATAATTTTCCAATTGTGCTTAAAGGCTTGTTTTACCACTGAAGCTTTATTATCATATCTGCTGGTGTATTTCATCCTCTTGCTGTGTTTAGATTTCAGTCTAATAGAATGCATTGCCACCTTTTGTCTTGCTTTTTTAAGACAGCCCTAAATGATTTTATGCGAATAACCGCATTTCTTCAAACCTGTCTTGAGCTCAGCAATTTGTAGCTCAGCTAATGCAGCATCTGAATTTATCCTCAAGACCTGCATAAATTGAGAGATTGGTAAACTTGCCTTCAGACCTGGAGAGTGATGGCTGGTAGCATATAATAGAGAGTTTCTATCAGTATCTTTTCTAAACAACATAGTGCACAACATATTGTCTCCATTATATATTGTAACATCCAGGAAATCTATTTTTTCTTTGTCAATCTTGGCTGTAAATTTCACCAGGTTTTTTTTACTCATTTAAGGTCTCTACTATCTGCCCAAATTCCGCCTAAGTACCACTCCACAACAAAAAATATAATTGATAAAATTATGATATTGTACAAACCTTTGTCTAAATTTTGGTGTAATATACTCTCAAACCAATGCATATAGATATCTGCATAAGTAGGTGCCAGGTTAGACCCCATCGTGGTCCCTGACATCTGCTTATAAAACCTCCCTGCATATAGGAAATGGTTCTCTTTCAGGACCAAAATAATACATTCAATCGGTGGTCCAGAGTGTCCAAAGATTATCAGGGCATCTCGCACTGCAAACAATCCGTCAGGCGATAGAGACTGGTGGCTCTGACAAGCCGGTTGCCCGGCATTGGGTAGAATCTGGACATCAAATACCTATGCTTCGATGTAGCATCATTGATTGGATTCCACCATCAGAGGTGGGAATCGCATATTGGAATTGCAGAAACGAAAATCAGAATGGATCTTTCGGCTTAATACGATCTCCCCAAGGGGTTTGAACGAACAACTCAATTTAAAGAATTTCTTGTTGTGAAGGAGGATGAACTTCATCTTACAAAAACATCTTTCTACTTTAGAAAAAGCATTTTGATCCATATAAAGCTCCACCACATTGTTATTTAATGTTTCTATTTTTTTGTTTTTGTATGTTTTCATATTTTTCTATTTTTCATCTTCTCACAGTTTAGATTATACAGTATGTATTTGATAATTTTGTGGTGTAGGTGAAAGAATTACCTGGCTTGCCCTTTGAGTGCCACATGATATGGTGCATTCTGAAATTATTATTGCCAAAAGAAATATATATTGTTTGGTGCTAGACACTTATGTAAATAATGATTTTTAATAAATCAATATTATGTGGGGACTTGGATGTACCCAGTAGAGATAGTAGGTTGCATGATTTGCTGCATACTGTCCGGAAGTATGAGATTTATTTGACATTACTGATAATGTGAAATTTGTATTTGTTATTTATATGTGCTGGCATTTGAAATAGGATTATTATAGAATATTATGCTGCATGACACTTTTGGAATAGTGTGATGAGTTATTATGTTATCGCTGTGCGTCCACAGACAATGGTTTCACCGAATGACAGATTCCGGATGCGGAAGTGATGCGTACTTCCGGTAGTGGCTGGCGGCGATGGTGGAACACGTGCTGAGACCATGCTGCGCTCCATGTTATGGTACTTAAGGGTCAGACTGAGGATAGACAGGTGACTTCTGCTGCAATGAGCTCTGCTGTTAACATGTGCTGTTGGCTTGCTTGGATGAGAAGCTTGACAAAGGTCCGGAGGGACCGAAATGTTGCTATGTCTTGTAATGCAATTTAAAGATGCCTTGCAATGTTGCTGGTTGTGAGTATGTAATATAAAAACGTCTTGATGCATTAAACCTGGAGAGTGCCTATTCTTTTGGAATTATATAATAGATCTCATTTATATATATGTACTGTATATATATATATATATATATATATATACACACACACACACACACACACACACACACACACACACACACACACACACACACACACACAGTATGTATGCACTCACTCACTCACTCACACACACATATTATGGTGGGACTTTTAATTAAATGGAACCTTTTTTCTATTTTTTCATCCACCACTTTGTACTTTGTGTGCTGTTAGAGAGACTCATGTATTAATTTTGTGTAATAAATTATTATTTTTATGCTTTGACATGTTGTCTTATTTTGACTAATTAGCCAAGGGAAGGTGTGCATTATGTAGCTGATTTGTATTAATTATTATAATGTTTTATGTTATTAGCAAGCTAGTGGGGAGGATTAGATATTATAAGTGAAAAATATTGTAAAATATATTTTTGTCCAGAGTGTAATGATCTTTAACAATAGGTAGATATTCAGTCACCTGAAATCTATCACAATTAATTTGTAAAGAACACACAGTATTGTTTTTATTTTATTAAATAGCTGCCATTTATGTGCACATACAGTATGCAGATAACAGAACACATGGTATAGAATATAACATACTACTTTCTTTTAATACATATATATTTAGAAAAGAATAGTTAATGGTAAAACAGGTTCAGGGTTGATATCAGCGAAGAGAAGACAAGAGCAATTAGGCATTTGTACTAGGACCTAAGGCCACAGGGGCCCTATTGATGTTCCATAGTTTAATGTGTAACACACCTTAAGTACGTAGTGAGCAATATCAGACAATGTGCCTTTCTCCTTATTACCTTTGCACAGTGTTTCTCCACAAAATAATTTTTCAAACAGCTACTTTTGCTCCTGCATGATCTTCAGTAACTTCTTCTTCCAGGCATTAAGTTTTGGCTTTAAGTGCTCCCAAAAATGTTTTCTTCTCTCTTGACCTAGCAGATTTATTAAATAAAGATTAGGGGTGAACCCTTCTCTCTGGATCCACACAGATTGAGGGATAAAGCCCTCCTTAATAGCTGTCAAACCTGATGTCCATCCACTTTGTGGGTCATTCCTTCCTTCTTGTCGACACAGTGTATAAACCTGCGATACAGATATTCAGAGAGTTTCTCTCCAAGCTCTTGGCAAACATGTCAATTTGTCTCAATTTCAATAACAGATCAGCAGAATCCTTGTAGGTCTCATCCTGTCTCCAAGGCGGTCAGATAGTCTCATTATTTTAATTATGTTTTATAGTCAAATCTCTGGAGTAAACAGTCTATGGCAGTGCCTCACCTGCCTATCGTATCCGAACATTATTGATCAAAACGCACCAAATTTCCAGCAGCATATACTGCAGCATCTGTGTGCAATGCCCACATGCACCCTCTGGCTCATAAATTGTGTGTAAATCTGGCTCTGGTACTAGGCAGTGCCTCCTGAGCCATTTGCTTCACCGCACGTCGATTATTACTAGCAAATTTATTCAAAGAACTATAATTTAAACTAGGGATGAGCGAGTTCGGTTCCTCGGAATCCGAACCCGCCCGAACTTCATGTTTTTTTACACGGGTCCGAGCGACTCGGATCTTCCCGCCTTGCTCGGTTAACCCGAGCGCGCCCGAACGTCATCATCCCGCTGTCGGATTCTCGCGAGGCTCGGATTCTATCGCGAGACTCGGATTCTATATAAGGAGCCGCGCGTCGCCGCCATTTTCACACGTGCATTGAGATTCATAGGGAGAGGACGTGGCTGGCGTCCTCTCCGTTTATAGAGAAGAGAGTGAGACAGTAGAGAGAGACACAGTAGTAATTTTGGGGAGCATTAGGAGGAGTACTAGTTACTTGCTGAAGTGATAGATAGTGTGACTGTATATTATCTGACTTGTGGGGGAGACACTGACAGTGGGGAGCAGTTAGAGTCTGAGAGCAGGACTCAGGAGTACATATAACGTACAGTGCACACTTTTGCTACCAGAGTGCCACACTGCCATTGTGACCACACTGACCACCAGTATAATATATATTGTGATTGTCTGCTTAGGAGTACTACTTGCAAGTTGCTGATAGTGTGACCAGTGACCTGACCACCAGTCACCACCAGTTTAATATATATATATATATATATAATTGTATATAATATATATATATAATATTGTATACCACCTACCCGTGGTTTTTTTTTTTCTTTCTTCTTTATACATACTACTATAGTAGCTTACTGTAGCAGTCTGCGGTGCTGCTGAGCTGACTGTGTCCAGCAGGTCCGTCATCAGTCATTACATAATAAATATATATACCTGTCCGGCTGCAGTACTAGTGATATTATATATATATATATATATATATATATAAATTTCATTATATATATATATATATATTAATTTCATCTCATTATCATCCAGTCTATATTAGCAGCAGACACAGTACGGTAGTCCACGGCTGTAGCTACCTCTGTGTCGGCAGTCGCTCGTCTATCCATAATTGTATACCACCTACCCGTGGTTTTTTTCTTTTCTTTCTTCTTTATACATACTACTATAGTAGCTTACTGTAGCAGTCTGCGGTGCTGCTGAGCTGACAGTGTCCAGCAGGTCCGTCATCAGTCATTACATAATAAATATATCTACCTGTCCGGCTGCAGTACTAGTGTGATATAATATATATTGATTTCATCTCATTATCATCCAGTCTATATTAGCAGCAGACACAGTACGGTAGTCCACGGCTGTAGCTACCTCTGTGTCGGCAGTCTCTCGTCCATCCATAAGTATACTAGTATCCATCCATCTCCATTGTTTACCTGAGGTGCCTTTTAGTTGTGCCTATTAAAATATGGAGAACAAAAATGTTGAGGTTCCAAAATTAGGGAAAGATCAAGATCCACTTCCACCTCGTGCTGAAGCTGCTGCCACTAGTCATGGCCGAGACGATGAAATGCCAGCAACGTCGTCTGCCAAGGCCGATGCCCAATGTCATAGTACAGAGCATGTAAAATCCAAAACACCAAATATCAGTAAAAAAAGGACTCCAAAATCTAAAATAAAATTGTCGGAGGAGAAGCGTAAACTTGCCAATATGCCATTTACCACACGGAGTGGCAAGGAACGGCTGAGGCCCTGGCCTATGTTCATGGCTAGTGGTTCAGCTTCACATGAGGATGGAAGCACTCAGCCTCTCGCTAGAAAAATGAAAAGACTCAAGCTGGCAAAAGCACCGCAAAGAACTGTGCGTTCTTCGAAATCCCAAATCCACAAGGAGAGTCCAATTGTGTCGGTTGCGATGCCTGACCTTCCCAACACTGGACGTGAAGAGCATGCGCCTTCCACCATTTGCACGCCCCCTGCAAGTGCTGGAAGGAGCACCCGCAGTCCAGTTCCTGATAGTCAGATTGAAGATGTCAGTGTTGAAGTACACCAGGATGAGGAGGATATGGGTGTTGCTGGCGCTGGGGAGGAAATTGACAAGGAGGATTCTGATGGTGAGGTGGTTTGTTTAAGTCAGGCACCCGGGGAGACACCTGTTGTCCGTGGGAGGAATATGGCCGTTGACATGCCTGGTGAAAATACCAAAAAAATCAGCTCTTCGGTGTGGAAGTATTTCAACAGAAATGCGGACAACATTTGTCAAGCCGTGTGTTGCCTTTGTCAAGCTGTAATAAGTAGGGGTAAGGACGTTAACCACCTTGGAACATCCTCCCTTATACGTCACCTGCAGCGCATTCATAATAAGTCAGTGACAAGTTCAAAAACTTTGGGCGACAGCGGAAGCAGTCCACTGACCAGTAAATCCCTTCCTCTTGTAACCAAGCTCACGCAAACCACCCCACCAACTCCCTCAGTGTCAATTTCCTCCTTCCCCAGGAATGCCAATAGTCCTGCAGGCCATGTCACTGGCAATTCTGACGATTCCTCTCCTGCCTGGGATTCCTCCGATGCATCCTTGCGTGTAACGCCTACTGCTGCTGGCGCTGCTGTTGTTGCTGCTGGGAGTCGATGGTCATCCCAGAGGGGAAATCGTAAGACCACTTTTACTACTTCCACCAAGCAATTGACTGTCCAACAGTCCTTTGCGAGGAAGATGAAATATCACAGCAGTCATCCTGCTGCAAAGCGGATAACTGAGGCCTTGGCATCCTGGGTGGTGAGAAACGTGGTTCCGGTATCCATCATTGCAGCTGTACCCAATGTCCACTTAACCACGGACATGTGGACAAGTGGAGCAGGGCAGGGTCAGGACTATATGACTGTGACAGCCCACTGGGTAGATGTATGGACTCCCGCCGCAAGAACAGCAGCGGCGGCACCAGTAGCAGCATCTCGCAAACGCCAACTCTTTCCTAGGCAGGCTACGCTTTGTATCACCGGTTTCCAGAATTCGCACACAGCTGAAAACCTCTTACGGCAACTGAGGAAGATCATCGCGGAATGGCTTACCCCAATTGGACTCTCCTGTGGATTTGTGGCATCGGACAACGCCAGCAATATTGTGTGTGCATTAAATCTGGGCAAATTCCAGCACGTCCCATGTTTTGCACATACCTTGAATTTGGTGGTGCAGAATTTTTTAAAAAACGACAGGGGCGTGCAAGAGATGCTGTCGGTGGCCAGAAGAATTGCGGGACACTTTCGGCGTACAGGCACCACGTACAGAAGACTGGAGCAACACCAAAAACGCCTGAACCTGCCCTGCCATCATCTGAAGCAAGAAGTGGTAACGAGGTGGAATTCAACCCTATATATGCTTCAGAGGTTGGAGGAGCAGCAAAAGGCCATTCAAGCCTATACAATTCAGCACGATATAGGAGGTGGAATGCACCTGTCTCAAGCGCAGTGGAGAATGATTTCAACGTTGTGCAAGGTTCTGCTGCCCTTTGAACTTGCCACACGTGAAGTCAGTTCAGACACTGCCAGCCTGAGTCAGGTCATTCCCCTCATCAGGCTTTTGCAGAAGAAGCTGGAGACATTGAAGGAGGAGCTAACACGGAGTGATTCCGCTAGGCATGTGGGACTTGTGGATGGAGCCCTTAATTCGCTTAACAAGGATTCACGGGTGGTCAATCTGTTGAAATCAGAGCACTACATTTTGGCCACCGTGCTCGATCCTAGATTTAAAACCTACCTTGGATCTCTCTTTCCGGCAGACACAAGTCTGCTGGGGTTCAAAGACCTGCTGGTGAGAAAATTGTCAAGTCAAGCGGAACGCGACCTGTCAACAGCTCCTCCTTCACATTCTCCCGCAACTGGGGGTGCGAGGAAAAGGCTCAGAATTCCGAGCCCACCCGCTGGCGGTGATGCAGGGCAGTCTGGAGCGACTGCTGATGCTGACATCTGGTCCGGACTGAAGGACCTGTCAACGATTACGGACATGTCGTCTACTGTCACTGCATATGATTCTCTCCCCATTGAAAGAATGGTGGAGGATTATATGAGTGACCGCATCCAAGTAGGCACGTCACACAGTCCGTACTTATACTGGCAGGAAAAAGAGGCAATTTGGAGGCCCTTGCACAAACTGGCTTTATTCTACCTAAGTTGCCCTCCCACAAGTGTGTACTCCGAAAGAGTGTTTAGTGCCGCCGCTCACCTTGTCAGCAATCGGCGTACGAGGTTACTTCCAGAAAATGTGGAGAAGATGATGTTCATTAAAATGAATTATAATCAATTCCTCCGTGGAGACATTGACCAGCAGCAATTGCCTCCACAAAGTACACAGGGAGCTGAGATGGTGGATTCCAGTGGGGACGAATTGATAATCTGTGAGGAGGGGGATGTACACGGTGATATATCGGAGGATGATGATGAGGTGGACATCTTGCCTCTGTAGAGCCAGTTTGTGCAAGGAGAGATTAATTGCTTCTTTTTCGGTGGGGGTCCAAACCAACCCGTCATTTCAGTCACAGTCGGGTGGCAGACCCTGTCACTGAAATGATGGGTTGGTTAAAGTGTGCATGTCCTGTTTATACAACATAAGGGTGGGTGGGAGGGCCCAAGGACAATTCCATCTTGCACCTCTTTTTTCTTTAATTTTTCTTTGCGTCATGTGCTGTTTGGGGAGTGTTTTTTGGAAGGGCCATCCTGCGTGACACTGCAGTGCCCCTCCTAGATGGGCCCGGTGTTTGTGTCGGCCACTAGGGTCGCTTATCTTACTCACACAGCTACCTCATTGCGCCTCTTTTTTTCTTTGCGTCATGTGCTGTTTGGGGAGTGTTTTTTGGAAGGGCCATCCTGCGTGACACTGCAGTGCCACTCCTAGATGGGCCAGGTGTTTGTGTCGGCCACTAGGGTCGCTTATCTTACTCACACAGCTACCTCATTGCGCCTCTTTTTTTCTTTGCGTCATGTGCTGTTTGGGGAGTGTTTTTTGGAAGGGCCATCCTGCGTGACACTGCAGTGCCACTCCTAGATGGGCCCGGTGTTTGTGTCGGCCACTAGGGTCGCTTATCTTACTCACACAGCTACCTCATTGCGCCTCTTTTTTTCTTTGCGTCATGTGCTGTTTGGGGAGTGTTTTTTGGAAGGGCCATCCTGCGTGACACTGCAGTGCCACTCCTAGATGGGCCAGGTGTTTGTGTCGGCCACTAGGGTCGCTTATCTTACTCACACAGCTACCTCATTGCGCCTCTTTTTTTCTTTGCGTCATGTGCTGTTTGGGGAGTGTTTTTTGGAAGGGCCATCCTGCGTGACACTGCAGTGCCACTCCTAGATGGGCCCGGTGTTTGTGTCGGCCACTAGGGTCGCTTATCTTACTCACACAGCTACCTCATTGCGCCTCTTTTTTTCTTTGCGTCATGTGCTGTTTGGGGAGTGTTTTTTGGAAGGGCCATCCTGCGTGACACTGCAGTGCCACTCCTAGATGGGCCCGGTGTTTGTGTCGGCCACTAGGGTCGCTTATCTTACTCACACAGCTACCTCGGTGCAAATTTTAGGACTAAAAATAATATTGTGAGGTGTTAGGTATTCAGAATAGACTGAAAATGAGTGGAAATTATGGTTTTTGAGGTTAATAATACTTTGGGATCAAAATGACCCCCAAATTCTATGATTTAAGCTGTTTTTTAGGGTTTTTTGAAAAAAACACCCGAATCCAAAACACACCCGAATCCGACAAAAAAAATTCGGTGAGGTTTTGCCAAAACGCGGTCGAACCCAAAACACGGCCGCGGAACCGAACCCAAAACCAAAACACAAAACCCGAAAAATTTCAAGTGCACATCTCTAATTTAAACACAGGCTTACAATTTATCTACTGAAATAATTGGTGATATACTGTAGGTAAAACCCAACAACCTTTTATCTTTAATGAGTGACCAATTTAACTAAGTTACCTAAAAAATTAAACATTACCACTAGAGATGTGCACCGGCGACAATGCGTTTGCATAGCTGATAAAAACTGCTAGCGAGAGATCAACTCGGAATGACTCCCCATGTGCACTGCAAGGGGGCAGATATAACATTTGCAGAGAGAGTTAGATTTGGGTGGGTTATATTAGAGATGTGCACCGGAAATTTTTCGGGTTTTGTGTTTTGGTTTTGGATTCGGTTCCGCGGCCGTGTTTTGGATTCGGACGCGTTTTGGCAAAACCTCCCTGAAAATTTTTTGTCGGATTCGGGTGTGTTTTGGATTCGGGTGTTTTTAAAAAAAAAAAAAAAAACCTCAAAAGCAGCTTAAATCATAGAATTTTGGGGTAATTTTGATCTCATGTTATTTAGTGATGTGCACCGGAAATTTTTCGGGTTTTGAGTTTTGGTTTTGGATTCGGTTCCGCGGGCGTGTTTTGGATTCAGATGCGTTTTGGCAAAACCTCCCTGAAATTTTTTTGTCGGATTCGGGTGTGTTTTGGATTTTTTTTTTTTTTTTTTTACAAAAACCCCTCAAAAAGAGCTTAAATCATAGAATTTGGGGGTCGTTTTGATCGCATAGTATTATTAACCTCAATAACCATAATTTCCACTCATTTCCAGTCTTTTCTGAACACCTCACACCTCACAATATTATTTTTAGTCCTAAAATTTGCACCGAGGACGCTGGATGACTAAGCTAAGCGACACAAGTGGCCGACACAAACACCTGGCCCATCTAGGAGTGGCACTGCAGTGTCAGACAGGATGGCCGATTTAAAAAAATAGTCCCCAAACAGCACATGATGCAAAGAAAATAAGAGGTGCACCAAGGTCGCTGGATGGCTAAGCTAAGTGACCCAAGTGGCCGACACAAACACCTGGCCCATCTAGGAGTGGCACTGCAGTGTCAGACAGGATGGCACTTCAAAAAATAGTCCCCAAACAGCACATGATGCAAAGATAAATGAAAGAAAAAAGAGGTGCAAGATTGAATTGTCCTTGGGCCCTCCCACCCACCCTTATGTTGTATAAACAGGACATGCACACTTTAACAAACCCATCATTTCAACGACAGGGTCTGCCACACGACTGTGACTGAAATGACTGGTTGGTTTGGGCCCCCACCAAAAAAGAAGCAATCAATCTCTCCTTGCACAAACTGGCTATACAGAGGCAAGATGTCTACCTCCTCCTCATCCTCCGATTCCTCACCCCTTTCACTGTGTACATCCCCCTCCTCACAGATTATTAATTCGTCCCCACTGGAATCCACCATCTCAGGTCCCTGTGTACTTTCTGGAGGCAATTGCTGGTGAATGTCTCCACGGAGGAATTGATTATAATTCATTTTGATGAACATCATCTTCTCCACATTTTCTGGAAGTAACCTCATACGCCGATTGCTGACAAGGTGAGCGGCTGCACTAAACACTCTTTCGGAGTACACACTGGAGGGGGGGCAACTCAGGTAAAATAAAGCCAGTTTCTGCAAGGGCCTCCAAATTGCCTCTTTTTCCTGCCAGTATACGTACGCACTGTCTGACGTGCCTACTTGGATGCGGTCACTCATATAATCCTCCACCATTCTTTCAATGGTGACAGAATCATATGCAGTGACAGTAGACGACATGTCAGTAATCGTTGGCAGTTCCTTCAGTCCGGACCAGATGTCAGCACTCGCTCCAGACTGCCCTGCATCACCGCCAGCGGGTGGGCTCGGAATTCTTAGCCTTTTCCTCGCAGCCCCAGTTGTGGGAGAATGCGAAGGAGGAGCTGTTGACGGGTCACATTCCGCTTGACTTGACAAGTGTCTATGAACCTCTGCAGACTTTTGTCTGCCGGAAAGAGAGATACAACGTAGGTTTTAAATCTAGGATCGAGCACGGTGGCCAAAATGTAGTGCTCTGATTTCAACAGATTGACCACCCGTGAATCCTGGTTAAGCAAATGAAGGGCTCCATCCACAAGTCCCACATGCCTAGCGGAATCACTCTGTTTTAGCTCCTCCTTCAATCTCTCCAGCTTCTTCTGCAAAACCCTGATGAGGGGAATGACCTGACTCAGGCTTGCAGTGTCTGAACTGACTTCACGTGTGGCAAGTTCAAAGGGTTGCAGAACCTAGCACAACATTGAAATCATTCTCCACTGCACTTGAGTCAGGTGCATTCCCCCTCCTTTGCCTATATCATAGGTAGCTGTATAGGCTTGAATGGCCTTTTGCTGCTCCTCCATCCTCTGATGCATATAGAGGGTTGAATTCCACCTCGTTACCACCTCTTGCTTCAGATGATGGCATGGCAGGTTCAGGAGTGTTTGCTGGTGCTCCAGTCTTCGGCACGCGGTGGCTGAATGCCGAAAGTGGCCCACAATTCTTCGGGGGGCCACCGACAGCATCTCTTGCATGCCCCTGTCATTTTTTAAATAATTCTGCACCACCAAATTCAATGTATGTGCAAAACATGGGACATGCTGGAATTTGCCCACATGTAATGCACGCACAATATTGGTGGCATTGTCCGATGTCACAAATCCCCAGGAGAGTCCAATTGGGGTAAGCCACTCTGCAATCATGTTCCTCAGTTTCCGTAAGAGGTTGTCAGCTGTGTGCCTCTTATGGAAAGCGGTGATACAAAGTGTAGCCTGCCTAGGAAAGAGTTGGCGTTTGCAAGATGCTGCTACTGGTGCCGCCGCTGCTGTTCTTGCTGCGGGAGGCAATACATCTACCCAGTGGGCTGTCATAGTCATATAGTCCTGAGTCTGCCCTGCTCCACTTGTCCACATGTCCGTGGTTAAATGGACATTGGGTACAACTGCATTTTTTAGGACACTGGTGACTCTTTTTCTGAGGTCTGTGTACATACTCGGTATCGCCTGCCTAGAGAAGAGGAAACTAGATGGTATTTGGTACCTGGGACACACTAACTCAATAAATTCTCTAATTCCCTGTGAATTAACGGTGGATACCAGACATACGTTTAACAGGATGACTGCTGTGATATTTCATCTTCCTCGCAAAGGACTGTTGGACAGTCAATTGCTTACTGGAAGTAGTACAAGTGGTCTTCCAAATTCCCCTCTGGGATGACGATCAACTCCCAGCAGCAACAACAGCAGCGCCAGCAGCAGGAGGCGTTACACTCAAGGCTGCATCGGAGGAATCACAGGCAGGAGAGGACTCGTCAGACTTGACAGTGACATGGCCTGCAGGACTATTGGCTTTCCTGTCTAAGTAGGAAATTGACACTGAGGGAGTTGGTGGTGTGGTTTGCATGAGCTTGGTTACAAGAGTAAGGGATTTAGTTGTCAGTGGACTGCTTCCGCTGTCACCCAAAGTTTTTGAACTTGTCAATGACTTCTGATGAATGCGTTCCAGGTGACGTATAAGGGAGGATGTTCCTAGGAGGTTAACGTCCTTACCCCTACTTATTACAGCTTGACAAAGGCACACACGGCTTGACAAATGTTGTCCTCATTTCTGTTAAAATAATTCCACACCGACGAGGTGATTTTTTTTGTAATTTGACCAGGCATGTCAATGGCCATATTCATCCCATGGACAACAGGTGTCTCCCCGGGTGCCTGACTTAAACAAACCACCTCACCATCTGAATCCTCCTTGTCCATTTCCTCCTCAGCGCTAGCAACACCCATATCCTCCTCCTGGTGTACTTCAACAGTGACATTTTCAATTTGACTATCAGGAACTAGACTGCGGGTGCTCCTTCCAGCACTTGCAGGGGGCGTGCAAATGGTGGAAAGCGCCACCTCTTCCCGTCCAGTGTTGGGAAGGTCAGGCATCGCAACCGACACAATTGGACTCTCCTTGAGGATTTGTGATTTAGAAGAACGCACAGTTCTTTGCTGTGCTTTTGCCAGCTTAAGTCTTTTCATTTTTCTAGCGGGAGGATGAGTGCTTCCATCCTCATGTGAATCTGAACCACTAGCCATGAACATAGGCCAGAGCCTCAGCCGTTCCTTGCCACTCCGTGTCGTAAATGGCATATTGGCAAGTTTACCCTTCTCATCAGACGCTTTTAATTTTGATTTTTGGGTCATTTTACTGAACTTTTGTTTTTTGTATTTTACATGCTCTCTACTATGACATTGGGCATCGGCCTTGGCAGATGACGTTGATGGCATTTCATCATCTCGGCCATGACTAGTGGCAGCAGCTTCAGCACGAGGTGGAAGTGGATCTTGATCTTTCCCTATTTTACCCTCCACATTTTTGTTCTCCATTTTTTAATGTGTGGAAATATATGCCAGCAATATATCAATAGCAATGGCCTACTGTACCATACTGCTATATATTATATACTGGTGGTCAGCAAAATTTGGCACTGTCCTCCTACTATATATACTGCGCACAACTAAACTGCACCACAGGTATGGATGGATAGTATACTTGATGACACAGAGGTAGATAGAGCAGTGGACTACTGTACCGTACTGCTATATATTATATACTGGTGTTCATCAAAATTCTGCACTGTCCTCCTACTATATATACTGCGCACAACTAAAATGCACCACAGGTATGGATGGATAGTATACTTGAGGACACAGAGGTAGGTAGAGCAGTGGACTACTGTACCATACTGCTATATATTATATACTGGTGGTCAGCAAAATTCTGCACTGTCCTCCTACTATATATACTGCGCACAACTAAAATGCACCACAGGTATGGATGGATAGTATACTTGACGACACAGAGGTAGGTAGAGCAGTGGCCTACTGTACCATACTGCTATATATTATATACTGGTGGTCAGCAAAATTCTCCACTGTCCTCCTACTATATATACTGCGCACAACTGAAATGCACCACAGGTATGGATGGATAGTATACTTGATGACACAGAGGTAGGTAGAGCAGTGGACTACTGTACCGTACTGCTATATATTATATACTGGTGGTCAGCAAAATTCTGCACTGTCCTCTTACTACATATACTGCGCACAACCAAAATTCACCACAGGTATGGATGGATAGTATACTTGACGACACAGAGGTAGGTAGAGCAGTGGCCTACTGTACCGTACTGCTATATATTATATACTGGTGGTCAGCAAAATTCTGCACTGTCCTCCTACTATATATACTGCACATAACTAAAATGCACCACGGGTATGGATGGATAGTATACTTGACGACACAGATATAGGTAGAGCAGTGGCCTACTGTACCGTACTGCTATATATTATATACTGGTGGTCAGCAAAATTCTGCACTGTCCTCCTACTATATATACTGCGCACAACTAAAATGCACCACAGGTATGGATGGATAGTATACTTAACAACACAGAGGTAGGTAGAGCAGTGGACTACTGTACCGTACTGCTATATATTATATACTGGTGGTCAGCAAAATTCTGCACTGTCCTCCTACTATATATACTGCGCACAACTAAAATGCACCACAGGTATGGATGGATAGTATACTTGATGACACAGAGGTAGGTACAGCAGTGGACTACTGTACCGTACTGCTATATATTATATACTGGTGGTCAGCAAAATTCTGCACTGTCCTCCTACTATATATACTGCGCACAACTAAAATGCACCACAGGTATGGATGGATAGTATACTTGACGACACAGATATAGGTAGAGCAGTGGCCTACTGTACCGTACTGCTATATATTATATACTGGTGGTCAGCAAAATTCTGCACTGTCCTCCTACTATATATACTGCGCACAACTAAAATGCACCACAGGTATGGATGGATAGTATACTTGATGACACAGAGGTAGGTACAGCAGTGGACTACTGTACCGTACTGCTATATATTATATACTGGTTGTCAGCAAAATTCTGCACTGTCCTACTATATATACTGCGCACAACTAAAATGCACCACAGGTATGGATTGTCAAAGTTGAAAAATATTGAAGCACACACACCAAGTACAAACCACACACACATGGCCCCTGCGCGCGCACTCGTTCTGCTGTGTGTGCACATATCCGCAATTTGCGTAAGGTCGCTCCCCACGGTCATGCGCCTTAGCGCGTGGTATGCGTATTTACGGTAGGGTTTGTGTGCGCATGGAGGGCTATCAAAACATTACATATTTAATCCAAATAGTGCACGATGTACACATAGCCTCCCAGCACCACATCAGAAAGAAATAGCTGTTTAAAATGATAACAGAACAAAGGGATTCACCTTTACAGGATAGGAGGGGACAGAACAAGGTTACAAGGTGGTGTTTGGTATCCAGCTGTAGGGTATTTTAAGGGAAACATTCTGGTGTTGGTTTGAGAAAGATCGCTTGTTCCTGCATATAGTTATGTGCAAAAGTAGAATATGAACATTAACTGTGTTTACTGTATATTATGTATGCGGGAGGAATCCAGAGGAGACCACCCACAAGATCAGTTGGGGAAAGACATCGCCCACCTATTCAAATCCACCTATAACCTCTCCTGTAATGTAAATGACCATCCCTGTGTCCAATGGACAAAGAGATTACAGTATCCATTGTGTTATGTTTTGGATGAAGTGAATAAAGAGAGCCTATAGCAGGCTTAGTCAGACAGAAGGCTCACAACGCTATCTATCAGATGGCGGAGGACCGGACCGGGTTGCGCTTGCGAACATTCTCACGTATGTACATTCTCTGTAGCCATTATTCTGTTTAGATTTACTTGTTAGCCTGTAGTGTATGATTTGTATTGTTTTACCTTTTGGAATTAATCCACTGAGGCCTTAGAACCCCGTGGTTGCAACTACAAATCAGTGTTGTGTTTTCACTTTCCTGCATGGGCTTTAAAGTAGATTTATCTGTCTAAGGTGTATAAGCATTGATAAGGTGTACGCACTGCGGGTACTTTGTATCGCCAGCTCTACTTAAGGTTTAAAGGTATTACATCATTGCAGTACTTTGCTGTTAAAGGTTTAAAGTGTAAGCATATCATTACATTGTATCATTAACAAGGTTTAAAGGTTATCCATTGCGTGTGCGCACGCTGAGCGTACTCCGTACACTCTGCGCGGCGTGTGTACGTCAAGTACGTACCACGTGTGGGACTCTGTATGCAAATAGCGTACAAAGTGCGTAGCACGTGTATTCAGTCTAGCGGCCATAGCCGGCTCCACGGTAATAGTGTATCTAGAGGTATAGCTTTGCGGTCTAAGGTAATATCGACATTATCAGGATGGATAATAAACTTGACAACACAGAGGTAGGTAGAGCAGTGGACTACTGTACCGTACTGCTATATAATACTGGTGGTCACTGGTCATCAAAATTCTGCACTGTCCTCCTACTATATACTACAATGCAGCACAGATATGGAGCGTTTTTCAGGCAGAGAATGTAGATATTTTCAGTACACTGAGCGAAGATATTTGCAAGCACACTGAGCACAGATATTTGCAGCACACTGAGCACAGATATTTGCAGCACACTGAACACAGAAACTGAGAGAACGCTGCACGTCATCTCCAATGCACGAGTGAAATTGGCAGCGACGCGCGACTCCTTATATAGAATACGAATCTCGCGAGAATCCGTCAGCGGGATGATGACATTCGGGCAGGCTCGGGTTAACCGAACAAGGCGGGAGGATACGAGTCTGCCTCGGAACCGTGTAAAATGGGTGAAGAGAAAAAGAGGTGCACTGTGGTCGCTGGATGGCTAAGCTAAGCAACACAGACACCTCAATAACACAGGAATTATTTGTTCTAATCAATGGTATTATTGGTCCAAATCAGTGGAAGAAAATGACAAAATCAAAGGAATTATTTGTTCTAATCAATGGTATTATTGGTCCAAATCACTGGAAGAAAATGACAAAATCACTGTAATCATTTGGCAAGATCACTGTTATTAATAATTAATTATAAATCACTGATATTAAATGGTAAAATCTCGCTTTCGCCTGCCTAGTGAAGTGGAATCTAGATGGGATTTTGTACCGGGGACACAATAACTTTGTCAATTGTTTAAATCCCAATGCACTAATGGCGGAAAATGGGCGCACCTCTATCAGCGCACTGATTATACTGATCACTGATTTTACTGAGCACTGATTTTACTGATCACTGATGATACTACGGAGAACTGACACTGAGCAGTGAGAACAGCACTGGACTATTGTACTGTAGTATACTGGTCACCACAATGCAGCACTGACACTGAGCACAGATATTAAGCACTGATCAGGATACTAGAAGTGACACAGAGCTGCAAGATACAGCAATGGCCTACTGTACTGTACTTTATGTATACTGCTGGTCACCAAAATGCTGCACTATCCTACTATATACTGCTCACAATAATGCAGCACAGAGATAGTATACTTGACACAGAGCTGCAAGATACAGCAATGGCCTACAGTACTGTACTATATGTATACTGCTGGTCACCAAAATGCTGCACTGTCCTACTATATACTGCTCACAATAATGCAGCACAGAGATAGTATACTTGACACAGAGCTGCAAGATACAGCAATGGCCTACTGTACTGTACTATATGTATACTGCTGGTCACCAAAATGCTGCACTGTCCTACTATCATACTTGCCTACTTTTGAAAAGTAGTTTCAGGGAGATTACGGATCGCACTCTAATGTGCCGCGTGGCGCACCATTGAGGGGGCATGTCACATTGCACCCAAGGGGCGTGTCTATCTCCACCTATGGGTGTATCTACTGTCAATCAGGGGTGTGTCCTGCAGTGTCAGGTGAAACCCAAACTGCAAAGCTCAGTACTGGCTACACACTGACATCGCAGCTACATTACACAGCAGGGCTACATACTGACATCACACTAACGTTACACAACAGGGCTGCACAATGACATCACAGCTACATTACATGGCTTCACACTGACATCTTATCAACATTACACAGGAGGGCTACTGATTGACATCACACCTACATTACACAGCAGAGCTACACATTGACATCACGCCTACATTACACACCAGAGCTACACATTGACAACACACCTACATTACACAGCAGAGCTACACATTAACATCACACCTACATTACACAGCAGAGCATAATACTGACATCACACCTACAGTACACAGCAGAGCATAATATTGACATCACACCTACATTACAAAGCAGAGCATAATACTGACATCACACCTACATTACACAATTACACAGCAGAGCATAATACTGACCTCACACATCATCATACACATACAGTATATGTGACATATACAATTGACAGACTTTAATCCAGCCCTGGTGATAACTACTAAGTTTCAATGTTATTGTTCTTACATTGTTTACATGCCACATTGGGGAGGGAGGGAGAGGGGAAAGGGGGAGATGGAAGTGTTTTGAGATCTTTTCCAGTGTCAGGGAGAGGGTGGTTAAGAGAAAGCGAGGAAATGAGAAGGAGAGAGCAAGAAAGTGTCAGGGTGAAAGAGAGGGGTGAGAGCATGAGAGGGGATGTCAGGGAAAGTGAGGGAATGACAGAAAGTGAGAGGAGAGAGCGGGAGTGTCAGGGATAGAGGGAGAGAGGGGTGAGAGAGAGGGTGTCATTGATAGAGAGAGAAGAGGGAGAGAGAGAGGGTGTCAGGGATAGAGAGAGAGGGGGGTGAGAGAGGGTGTCATTGATAAAGAAGGTGATTAGAGAGAGAGGGTGTCAGTGATATAAAGAGAGGAGGGTGTGAGATAGAGGTTGTCCGGGATAGAGAGTGGGGGAAGGGGGTGAGAGGGAAGAGAGAGAAGGGGGTGAGACGGTGTCAGGGACAGAGAGAGGGGGAAGGGGGGTATGAGGGAAGAGAGAGAAGGGGTGAGAGGGTGTCAGGGATAGAGAGAGGGGGATGAGAGAGAAGGAAAAGAAAAAGGGATGAGAGAGACGGTGTCAGGGATAAAGAGAGGGAGGCAGAGAGGGTGACAGGAATAGAGAGAGAGGGGGTGAGAGATGGTGTCAGGGATAGAGGGAGAGAGAGTGAAGAGAGAGAATGTGGTGTGAGAGAGAGGGTGTCAGGGATAGAGAGGGAAGAGAGAAAGGGGGGTGAGAGATAGAGACGGTGTCAGAGGTAGTGAGAGATGGAATAGAGAGAGGGTGTCAGGGAAAGAGGGAGAGAGAGAGTGAAGAGGGAGAATGTGGTGTGAGAGAGAGAGGGTGTCAGGGATAGAGAGGGAAGAGAGAAAGGGGGTGAGAGATAGAGACAGTGTCAGAGGTAGAGAGAGAGGGAATAGAGAGAGGGTGTCAGGGATAGAGATAGAGGGGGTGAGAGAGGGTGTCATTGATAGATAGGGTGATTGGAGAGAGAGGGTGTCAGTGATAGAAAGAGAGGAGGGTGTGAGAGAGACGTTGCCTGGGATAGAGAGTGGGGGAAGGGAGGTGAGAGGGAAGAGAGAGAAGGGGGTGAGAGGGTGTCAGGGATAGAGAGAGGGGGAAGGGGGTATGAGGGAAGAGAGAGAATGTGGTGTGAGAGAGAGGGTGTCAGGGATAGAGAGGGAAGAGAGAAAGGGGGGTGAGAGATAGAGACGGTGTCAGAGGTAGAGAGAGAGGGAATGCAGAGAGGGTGTCAGGGATAGAGAGGGAAGAGAGAGAGGGTGTCATGGATAGAGAGGTAAGAGAGAGAGGGTATCAGGAATAGAGAGAGGGGGGGTGTCAGACAGAGAGAGATCTGAAGGCAGATCTTCTTTCCAACCCCCCCCCCCCAACTCCAACAGGAATCAGGTCCTGCAGCTGATAACACTAACCAGGCAGCACGGAGGTGGCTGCGGGGAGTTGCCGGCGTCAGACCTCAGCAGCCAGGTCATACCCATGCTGGAGTCACGTGCTGGGTGAGGGGACAGCAATGAGAATGTATTGCTTCCACACTCCAGCCAGCAGCCCTCACCTAATTGACAACGCCAGAGTCGGGACCCTGTGAGGAGAGAGAGAGAGAGAGAAAGAAAGAGAGATCGCATGAGAGGGGAACCTGTGTGGGGAGGGGAGGGGGCATTGGGGGTGCCGTGGATGGGGGAGGGGGATGTGAGTAGAGACAGAAATCATGAGAGGAGAACCTGTGTGGGGAGGGGAGGGGGTGTTGGTGGTGCTGTGAATGGGAGGGGGGATGTGAGGAAAGAGTGAGCAGGAGAAGGGAACCCGTGTGGGGTGGGGTGGAGAGGAGGGGGGTTGGGGTGCCGTGGAGGGGGATGTGATGAGAATGTGAGCAGGAGTGAGGAACTTGTGTGGGGTGGGGGGAGGGGTCGGGGGGCCGTGGATGAGGGAGGGGGTTGTGTGGAGAGAGTGAGCAGCAGAGGGGAACCTGTGTGGGGAGGGGGGTTAGGGGCGCTGTGCATGGGGGAGGTGGATGTAAGGAAAACGAGCAGGTGAGGAATCTGTAAGGAGGAGAGAGGGTCAGGGCTGCTGCAGATAGGGCTGTGGCTCTGCTACGTGTGACTGTTGTGCTGGGCATGCTGTCACAGTGGATGCCGCCGGGGACTGGTGGCTTGAGGAGCTTCTGGTTCCAGATCAGAAGGACAGGCTCCTCCAAGCTGCGGAGTCTCTGTAGCTGCTCGGGCGCTATCTGGAAAGCATGGTGAGTGATTATTACAGGAGAGGGGCCACATGCTGCGTTCCTTCCCACTGTCCTACCAGCCCTGCCCCAGTTAATTCTGTACTCACGGATGCTCAATGCATATTCTTTGGGGGGAGGGGTGGGGCACACTGTGGAATCCAGGAGTTGCGCTTCAGTTTGGGAGGATAGGCAAGTCTGACCCAGCAGCCTCCCTCACACACATGACACAGCCCTGCACCCACTATCCTCCCTCACACCCATTGTGCGCCAGCCCTGCACCCAGCAATCTCCCTTAAACCAATATGCCCCAGTACTGCACCTAGCAACCTCCCTCACACCCATATGACCCAGCCTGGCACCCAGGAACCTACACTCCCTGAAACATATATACCCCTGCCCCAGTCACCTCACCCTCTCTCTGCCTGAGTCCAGCTCTGAACGACTTGGAGCTGGAGGGGCCGGGGCTACAAGCCGGAGTGTGAGAGAAGAGCAGACACAGCGCTGCAGCTATGAGGTCCTGATTCCTGGGGCTGCACAGAGGAAGCCTGGAGGCTGTTCCTGCTCTGGCAGCCGAAGAAAAGGTTGTCCTGGTGAGTACAGACTCCCCCCTCCTCTCCTTACCCACTGGGGAATGTCAGGGCTCCAGGGAACTTCCTTGAGGGAGGCATGGACATCCTTCCTCTCACTGCCGTCCGTCTGCAACATGCTGAGCCAGACCCCGCCGCTGCTGTTGTTTCCTCCTCCATAGACTGCCGCGACACCGTCTCTCTCTGCAGAACGGCCACCACTACTGACAACAGCGGTAGCTGGCATTTAGGTAACATGATGTCAAGCGTGATGACATCATGCCACCCTCAGAAAATTTGGCGCTTGCGCATGCACAGTGCAGATTTTTCGAAGCGAGACCGCAAAATCCGGGAGGACATGCAGAGTTTGCGGGGCAGCGGGAGGCTTTATTAAAAAAACGGGAGCCTCACGCTGAATGTGGGAGGGTAGGCAAGCCTGCCTACTATACTGCTCACAATAATGCAGCACAGAGATAGTATACTTGACACAGGGCTGCAAGATACAGCAATGGCCTACTGTACTGTACTTTATGTATACTGCTGGTCACCAAAATGCTGCACTGTCCTACTATACTGCTCACAATAATGCATCACAGAGATAGTATACTTGACACAGAGCTGCAAGATACAGCAATGGCCTACTGTACTGTACTATATGTATACTTCTGGTCACCAAAATGCTGCACTGTCCTACTATATACTGCTCACAATAATGCAGCACAGAGATAGTATACTTGACACAGAGCTGCAAGATAAAGAAATGGCTTACTGTACTGTACTATATGTATACTGCTGGTCACCAAAATGCTGCACTATCCTACTATATACTGCTCACAATAATGCAGCACAGAGATAGTATACTTGACACAGAGCTGCAAGATACAGCAATGGCCTACTGTACTGTACTATGGCCCTCATTCCGAGTTGATCGCAGCGGGTCATCGCATCGCAAATTGGCAGAAATCGAGTAACTGCGCATGTGCAAAAGCGGAAATACGCATGCGCGAGTATAGCGAAACGACACTTGTGCAGAAATACTACAAAGAAAACTGCTCGTTACACAGAAACGAAAACGGGGATTGCCGAAGGCGTGGCAGAGGCGCGGCTTCGCAATCTTATGACATGGGCGTGAAACTGGGCGTCTAGTGTGGGAGTATGCAACTAGCAGTAGGCGTGTTTTTAGCAGAAATGCTTTTTCGATGTTAAACTTAACATAGCAAATCTTCTCAATCTTGACGCAGCATTCGAGTAGCTCTGCAGTTACTCAGCATTTGCGAAGTAGTGTTACAAGTGTGTGTGCAATAATTAGCAGTTAATTGGAGAGCCCATTCATCTGTTGCTCAATTACTTCCTAAACACTGCTCTGCTGAAGTACTGCAAACAGCAATTGTGTGGACACATTACATGTTTATTGTAAGCACCTATAAATCTTTCACGCTGCCAAATAAGGTTTTTTTTTTGGTCCAAGTTTTAAACTAAACATTAATGTAAAGTGCATGTTTTAATGTTTTAAATACTACCAAATGCAAACAAGTTGAATTAACCAAACTTAAACTACATCTAAACTACATAAAATGTAACCCTTTGTATATCACAAATATCTGTACCAACATAATGCAGCATACACTTAATTTAAAAAAAAAAAAAAACATTTCACTTTTGTTTGAATATCTGACAATGTTTAATATTATGTCATGTTGCCCATAGTAACCCAAAAACCTAGTTGTGAATACTATTTTAATATGGCCATTAAAGTGTTGTGCAAGGCATACCTGTTGCATTTTGAAAGATGCAATGCTTGTATGATTATTCGGGTTGTTCCCTTGTTCCCCAAGTGTCTAATATGCCTTGCTAAACTTTACTGGGCTAAGATTAACATAATGCATTAACTTTAATAAAGTACAGAATTTTATTTTTTTATTACTGCAAAAAATTTAACAGTGGTCAAAACAACATGGCTACAGGTGAGTATCACAGGCAAAGATGGACCAAGCAGCAAGCAGATGCCACTGACACAAATCACATAGCAGAACTCAGTACTAGGGAAACTCCATCTTCTGACAAAATAATAATTTTAATGAAAAAAAATAATATGGTGTAAACACTCAGCCAGACATATATTTTGGGGGAACTGAGTTAGATTCAGTAGCCACCACACAAACACAACAATACACAGCAAGCTAGGAAGAGGAAGATGGCTCTGGTGTACAGGAAAAAAAGCTCACAGGCTACAATATCTGAAAACTGAAATCTATATTTTCACTAAGAGGGAGTTAGCCATTCTGGCCACACAAGGCAACACAAAAAATACATAGAGCCAACATGAAAAACATGGGTGCTGCCCATCTGGAGAGACATCACTTTCTCTTTTTTTTTCCGCCTGATGATGTTCTTCTTGGCTTGGTCTGCGGCGCAACCTTCGTGGGCCCTGCCCAGTTGGATGTTCTTCCTGGGCAGGGTGAGGGGAGGGAGCCGATGTGGCTGGCTCTCTGCCACTGTGGGCAAGGGAGACAGCGATGGCCTGGAGCCCTTGCAAGATCGAATTTGCAAGGTCTTTGAAGGAGGAGGCAAGTTGATCTTGTCCCTGCCTGATCTCTGCCAGACCTTGGCAGAGTTGAGCTACACTTTGCTCCACACTGGTTCTGTGCTCAGTGAGCCGGACAGCTATCTGGCTTACCTCCCGGAGCATCCTGTCCTGAAAAGCATTTAGGTTCTCACCATACCTAGCTATTTCAGTCAGGATTTCTGGGATAGCAGAGGGTTGGGTGGGGGGGCCAGTTGGAATCTGGATAGGTGGGATTTGTGGTCCCACACTACCAGACACACTAGGTCCCTCCACCTCAGCCTCAGCCACATAACCCTCCTGTGACTCTACCTGATCACCCCCCTGTGCTGTGTTATGTGCAAAGCAAATAGAAGAATGTGTGGAAAAAGAGTAGAAAATTAAAATTTAGTGACTTTTGTAACAAAAACAATTAAACATTACAAATATGTGTGTAAACTTACCTGGCAAGTCATGTGCCGTCAGTATTTCAGGCAGGTCCGTGTCCATATAAGACACCCCTCCCCCCTCCTCATAACTGACACAGTCCATGGCCATCTCCTCCAGATCTGTGTACTCCACAGTGGCTGCTGGTCCTCCCCCTGTAGCCCTTGAGGCATTCCACTCCGCAGACCTCTTGCCCTTCAGGCGGGATTTGAAGTCGGCCCAACTACATATGTTTGGAAAAATAGGGGCAAGGTATAGAAAATAAATAAATACCTGCTTTAATATCTAGGACACATGTTATGCATTTGGTTGCTATAGGCAACATCACATCTAATATCTAGGACACATGTTATGCATTTGGTTGCTATAGGCAACATCACATCTAATATCTAGGACACATGTTATGCATTTGTTTTTTTAAGAATACTTTGCACAGATAATGGACTGCCAATATACACTTACCAAAACAAAATGTGTCAGGATGGTCCTAACTGGCGCTAAGCTGCTAGGATGTAACAGATTTCAGAATAAATGTCACCACATTTAGATCAAGAAATAGAAAACCAGCAATTTGAAACACTGTCATACACCACAAGCGCTAAAATGAGATATCACCATAACGTCCCTTTTAGGCTGAGTGACGGATCCTTTCCTCTCAGATGTATCTCCCATTCAGGTCAACAAACCATAGGATTCCCAGGTGTGGATATCATAAAAAAGATAAAATAACAAAAACAACCAATGTGTAGTACGTAATATCAAAACCTATTGATATTCATATGATACCTTTAGATGATTAAAGTGAATTCAGAGCGTACCCCACTCACACTAAAAGTGGAAGTATAAAACACATCAAGGTTTCTTTTATGGAGGTAACCTTCATTTATTCATATAGCAGCCGGTGTATCAGAAATGGGGTCACACTCAAACTCAAGAGTAAATTGTGATAGTTCCCTGAAGCGGGCAGGAGATGCGTACCCCAACACTCACACTCTATAAGTTGGCTGTAAACACATAAAGGTATCTTTCTCTACTTCAAGGGTAATCCAAAAATCGCGTACCACAACTCACAATTTGGAGAACTGTATGACTCCTATCAAGGTATCTTTCAATTTTGATATGAGGATGACGACTGGAAATTTCTAGTGTAGTCTCCCGACGTAAGTCATAAAGAAATAGAAACAGACCAATGTGTAACAAGTCCATTTAGTATTGAGTGTGATATAAACAATATCTCCAACAGATTTTTAGATGGATTTAGGGCGTACCCCACTCACACATATGTCAAGCACTTTAAGTATATAACAGTTTCTTTATGGTTGAATATGCACGGGATTCAAACAAACTTCAAAAGGTAGACAGCTAATGCGTACCCCGACACTCACACTCTAGAGGTGGGTGGTAAACTCATAAAGGTATCTTTTATTTCTCCCAGAGTAATGGATAATAATTCAATGTTGCGTACCCCAACTCACAGTTTGATGTGTTAGAGGACTCCTATCAAGGTATCTTTAGGCTTCAGGTGGCCGGTGCAGCTTATGTATTTAAATCATGTATTTTTCCGTAAACCCCCAAAAAAAGGAAAATAGCAATGCTCATACCAAAATAGGTAAAAAGGGGGTTACAGATTTTATTTAACAATACATGCAAGTAAAATACATGCATGGATAACCATGCATAATGGTACATAAGATGGATGAAAAAAATAAATAGAAACGGCAAAGAGAGATGGTAAACTCTTGCAAAAAAATTAAAAAAAATTAAAAAAAATTGGGAAGCAAAATGCAATATTAAAAAAGTCTGGATAAAATAGCTACTCACACTCCTGTTAATCGACGCGTTTCAGCCCACATCTGGGCCTTTATCAAGATATATTGGAGTGTGTTTGTAGCCTGATATTTAAAGGACAAAGCGCCAATAGGAAGAGAGCAGGAAATGACATAATAATTAAGGGGATTTTTTTCAAAAACCTTTCTCTTTGCCATTTTTATGTGTAGTAAATATAATCTAATTAAACTCTAAAGATACATGGTTCCTATCTATAAACACAGTAGAGAGAATCCGAATAAAAACTGAAAAATAACGATAAAAAGTCGCGTATTGTTACTTCCGGCGGAAGTGACGCTGCGACACAGAGCTGTTCATGGGAGATGTAGTTTTTCCCCCACATATCCGGCCGCTCGTTACTCATAGACCAGCCGGACTGGAAGCAGTATGGATGTCTCTTGGGAAGTGTAGTTTTTGCTGCTAACAAGTTCAGGCCGTCACCGGAAGTTGTATTATTGTAGTTCAGCCTTGATGCATCTTGGGAAATGGAGTCCATTTAATATCAACCGTCCGGAAGTTTAATGTTCATAGCGTGGTGTTCCGTAATTTAAACAAAGGCTCAAACTCGAAACAAATTCCTTATATGACGTCATGATATATTAGATGAATTAGATTCTAAAAAACAAGATCGCAATCAGCATACAAATATTTGTATGCTGATTGCGATCTTGTTTTTTAGAATCTAATTCATCTAATATATCATGACGTCATCTAAGGAATTTGTTTTGAGTTTGAGCCTTTGTTTAAATTACGGAACACATCGCTATGAACATTAAACTTCCGGACGGTTGATATTAAATGGACTTCATTTCCCAAGATGCATCAAGGCTGAACTACAATAATACAACTTCCGGTGACGGCCTGAACTTGTTAGCAGGAAAAACTACACTTCCCAAGAGGCATCCGTACTGCTTCCTGTCCGGCTGGTCTATGAGTAACGAGCGGCCGGATATGTGGGGGAAAAACTACATCTCCCATGAACAGCTCTGTGTCGCAGCGTCACTTCCGCCGGAAGTCACAATACGCGACTTTTTATCGTTATTTTTCAGTTTTTATTCGGATTCTCTCTACTGTGTTTATAGATAGGAACCATGTATCTTTAGAGTTTAATTAGATTATATTTACTACACATAAAAATGGCAAAGAGAAAGGTTTTTGAAAAAAATCCCCTTAATTATTATGTCATTTCCTGCTCTCTTCCTATTGGCGCTTTGTCCTTTAAATATCAGGCTACAAACACACTCCAATATATCTTGATAAAGGCCCAGATGTGGGCTGAAACGCGTCGATTAACAGGAGTGTGAGTAGCTATTTTATCCGGACTTTTTTAATATTGCATTTTGCTTCCCAATTTTTTTTATTTTTTTTTTATTTTTTTGCAAGAGTTTACCATCTCTCTTTACCGTTTCTATTTATTTCATCCATCTTATGTACCATTATGCATGGTTATCCATGCATGTATTTTACTTGCATGTATTGTTAAATAAAATCTGTAACCCCCTTTTTACCTATTTTGGTATGAGCATTGCTATTTTCCTTTTTTTGGGGGGTTTGCGGAAAAATACATGATTTAAATACATAAGCTGCACCGGCCACCTGAAGCCTAAAGATACCTTGATAGGAGTCCTCTAACACATCAAACTGTGAGTTGGGGTACACAACATTGAATTATCATCCATTACTCTGGGAGAAATAAAAGATACCTTTATGAGTTTACCACCCACCTCTAGAGTGTGAGTGTCGGGGTACGCATTAGCTGTCTACCTTTTGAAGTTTGTTTGAATCCCGTGCATATTCAACCATAAAGAAACCGTTATATATTTAAAGTGCTTGACATATGTGTGAGTGGGGTACGCCCTAAATCCATCTAAAAATCTGTTGGAGATATTGTTTATATCACACACAATACTAAAAGGACTTGTTACACATTGGTCTGTTTCTATTTCTTTATGACTTACGCTGGGAGACTACACTAGAAATTTCCAGTCGTCATCCTCATATGAAAATTGAAAGATACCTTGATAGGAGTCATACAGTTCTCCAAATTGTGAGTTGTGGTACGTGATTTTTGGATTACCCTTGAAGTAGAGAAAGATACCTTTATGTGTTTACAGCCAACTTATAGAGTGTGAGTGTTGGGGTACGCATCTCCTGCCCGCTTCAGGGAACTATCACAATTTACTCTTGAGTTTGAGTGTGACCCCATTTCTGATACACCGGCTGCTATATGAATAAATGAAGGTTACCTCCATAAAAGAAACCTTGATGTGTTTTATACTTCCACTTTTAGTGTGAGTGGGGTACGCTCTGAATTCACTTTAATCATCTAAAGGCATCATATGAATATCAATAGGTTTTGATTTTACGTACTACACATTGGTTGTTTTTGTTATTTTATCTTTTTTATGATATCCACACCTGGGAATCCTATGGTTTGTTGACCTGAATGCGAGATACATCTGAGAGGAAAGGATCCGTCACTCAGCCTAAAAGGGACGTTATGGTGATATCTCATTTTAGCGCTTGTGGTGTATGACAGTGTTTCAAATTGCTGGTTTTCTAATATACACTTACCGTCTTCTAACTTCCTGTGATGTTCGGACTATAGAGCCGACTTCATTCACAGAGTGAGTGATGTCCCTCCAGATTCTATCTTTGGTAGCAGCACCCATGTTTTTTGGTCCTCTATGTATTTTTGACATGGCCTGTGTGACCAAAACACGCAACTCCCTCTTAGTGAATGCGGGCTGCCTTTTTTTTCTCCTTGAAGTAGCCTGTGAGCTTTGGTCCAGTTCCTCCTCACCATCTTCCTCTTCACTAGCTGCTTGTGTATTTTGTGTTTCTGCGGCTAATGCTGAATCTCCCTCAGTTACCCCAGTATGTCTGTCTAGCTGGGTATCCTCTCTTAACTGCTGGGGATCAGAAGCTGGAATGTCCCTAGTACTGAGTCCTGCTTCTTCAGAATCCGCGGAGGCGGATTGCAGCATCTGCCGATGCAACGCCATGCGTCTTTGTGTCAATGCGGACACCTGCTGCTGCACGCGGTCCAGCTCTGCTGCCAACTCCTCACGAGTAGCCATGTTGCTAGTGGCATGTCTGTACGCACAGGTGTGTAGCTATTTATAGCTGCGTGCATAGCGGAAATTTACACAGGTGTAAATTATGCTAATTATGTGACTGATTGTACTGCTTATTTAAGAGCCTGGATTGCAGCCTGTGTGAGTGGGTGTATGATGAATGAAGCTGCTGTGTGGTCTCATAGAAGGTGGTCGTCTTTGGAACAACTTTGCAGAGTGAGTTATTTTTGCATTGTCTTGCAGACAGATGGCCGTTTATTCGCTTTTAACATTTTGTGTAGCGTAGTGCGTTTTTTTTGGCTAAGTTTCTTTTGTGAATATTCCTACATTAGTCAATTATCAAGCCAAGTATGTATGGTGGTGCAATGGAACTGGGTTTATGTATTTTGGAGGATATCTGTTAGATATTTAAATTGTTTATTATGGTATATGTGTTTTTTTCTTACCTGTACTTTACAGTGTGTATGTTATATTGTTCACACAGTTTGTTTGATTTATTAGACTCCTTCTGTGTCTCTTGTAGGTGTCTCATTATTGTTTTTTGGATCCCTATTTATTTTGTGCCCAAGTAGGCTGCATTTTTGTTGATTTTTCAACCACATTTGAATCCTCATTTATTGAGCAGGTAAGTAGCCTATCCCTGTGTGTCCTGCTGTTTGTTGTAAGTGTCTATATGATCTCTTAGACTCCTTTTCTGTCTCTTGTAGGTGTCTCATTATTGTTTTTTGGATCCCTATTTATTTTGTGCCCAAGTAGGCTGCATTTTTGTTGATTTTTCAACCACATTTGAATCTTCATTTATTGAGCAGGTAAGTAGCCTATCCCTGTGTGTCCTGCTGTTTGTTGTAAGTGTCTATATGATCTCTTAGACTCCTTTTCTGTCTCTTGTAGGTGTCTCATTATTGTTTTTTGGATCCCTATTTATTTTGTGCCCAAGTAGGCTGCATTTTTGTTGATTTTTCTACCACATTTGATTCTTCATTTATTGAGCAGGTAAGTAGCCTATCCCTGTGTGTCCTGGAGTGTGTTTGTAGCAAGTGTGTATCTTATTTCTTATAGGCCCTTTCTCTCTCTTGTAGGTGTCTCATTTCTTTGTTTACAAAGCATTTACTTTTGTCAAAGTAGGGCTGATTTTTGCTGTATTAGCTACTAAAGGCCCCCCGTTTTTTTTTTTTTTATAAAAATTTTTTATAACTAATTTAAAATATTCATACTTAGTTGTTTAAAAATATATTATGGTAGTAATTATATGGGTATGTTTGAAATCTCAAATACTTTTTGATTTGTGATGTTAACCTATGTTTGAAATAATTAGCTAAAGGCTTGTTTTTGTTTTGTTTCCAATTTTGTGTTTTGGACCCGTATTTTAATCTTGAAGAAATGAAGTACACTCCTGCAGTAAGTTAACACCCATACACTTTGACTTTGATTATGGATGACAATGTGTGTTGTATTTTTTTTTTTTTTTATTATTATTCTTACCTTCATTTTAAGTTGGTGATGTCCATTCTGTTATGATTCCAGCACTCTGGTCAGAGGAGATCTTATGGCAAGGACCGGAGCACTGGAACGGAATGCTGGGGAAGGGAGCAGGACAGGAAAATAGCCCCTGGCACCCTAACTCTGTTGTCTCACCCGTGTTGTCAGAAATCCCCTGCGAGACTATGGTTTCTTGAGCCCTTGGCAGCCGCGTTTGAAGGGCGGATTATGTCTGCCCAACTTCGATGCCCCCCGGTCTTAATGAGAGACAAAGGGAAACCCGAGACAGGGTGATAACAAGAGGCCCTCTAACTAAACAACCAGGCCAGGGGCTAAGCAAACTCAAAACTATAATATGTGCGGAGAAACCGCCAGGGAAAAGGACAACCAAAATATCCACTTGTCCAATTCTCCTACCCGGCACCGCCGAGTACCAGAGAGGACTTGTGGAAGCGGAACCCTCCACAAATGCTCCAAACACAAAATATAAAAGGTAAAGCGGCTGAGCCGCAACACACGGCAGAGCCGCAACTCACGAACACCACTGGATATAAAACGGTGATCAGTCAGGACTCCAGGGAACCAAACGACCTCTTGGGATGAGATGACAACTCCCGAATACCAGACTTCTGAGGACTGGAATGACCGGATACAGCAGGACTGGAAACAGACTCTCAGCAAACAAAGGCAGCATGCAGGAAGCTATTACCGGCGTCTGTGAGAAGCCCTGGGAGTGCATTTAACAAGGAGTCCTCCAATCAGCTGCTAAAGGCTGATTAGAATAAATGCCGTGCAGCTGCCTTGCTGCACGGCCAGAGAGCAGATGAATATCTTAATTTCCTAAAGCCTAGCAATGGGGAACGCGGTCCGCCAGTGGCGTCCCCGTTGCTAGGGTCCGTGCGGCTTCAGCGCGCCCGGCGTCTAGCGTTGCTAGGGAGCCGGCGGCTGTACGCGCACGGCGTCTCTAGTTGCTAGGTGCCGGGTCGCGCAGACAAGCGGACCCCGGCACCTAACAGTACCCCCCCTTGAGGAGGGGTCAAGGAACCCCTAAAGCCAGGTTTCTGAGGAAATTCCCGAAAAAATGCCCTCTTGAGCCTCGGGGCATGAAGATCCTTATCCAGGACCCAAGACCTTTCCTCCGGACCATAGCCTTTCCAGTGAACTAGAAAATACAGCCGACCCCGGGACAATTTGGAATCGAGAACCTTCTCTACCAAGAACTCCTGTTGTCCCTGTACATCCACTGGAGATCTACCCTGAGAGATCTTCCGAGGAAATCTACTGGAAGAAACGTATTGTTTCAATAGGGAACAATGAAACGTATTTCCAATCCTGAGAGATCTTGGTAAACGTAACCGAAAGGCAACTGGGTTGACTCTTTTAATAATAATAAATGGCCCAATAAATTTGGGTCCCAGTCTAGCCGAGGATTGTCGAAGCCTGATGTTGAGAGTCGACAACCACACCCTATCTCCCACCTTAAAAGTGCAAGGACGTCAGAGCCTGTCAGAAAATTTCTTCTCTCGAAAGGCCGCTTTTCTGAGAGCAAGGTGCACCTTTTTCCAAATGGCTCTGAGATGGGAGGTTAAGGTTAGCGAGGAGACTGAGGAATGATGAAAAAAAGAATTAGCTCTGGGGTGAAAACCAAAAACTGAAAAGAATGGAGACTCTTTAGTGGAGGAATGACAAGAATTATTGTAAGCAAATTCAGCCAACGGAAGAAACTCGGACCAATCATTCTGGAGTTTGGCTGAATACAAGCGCAAATATTGTTTCAATGATTGGTTAACTCGTTCGGTTTCAAACAGAGAAATATATCAACTGCGCTGAAATGCAAGGGGTGCAGCTACTCAACAGGTTACCACAAACCTATATGCATATATGAAACAAAAAAATATATGAATAGCGCTCCCCAATTGGGATATATATCACCAAAGCGTAATGTCCATCAGATTCTTGCAAGGAATAATGATGACAATAATTCGCGTTCTGATATCTTCTCACATAGACGTCCAAGATACCTCAAATGAGATTAGAAAAGACGCCTCTCATAGCGTAAAACAATTTTTTCCATTTATTCTAAAACTTTTAAAATTCATAAGATAACAATCAACAAGTTATCCACCACCATACAGAGTAACTGCATACCAGAGTGGGCCTATACAAGGCATGTGTTGCACATGAAAGGGTTAATCCCGGGTGTAACTCCTCCACGGTCCAGCTGTTCTGCCCTTCAAGGTTCCACGCTGTATCAGTCTCTGCCTTGATCCACCAACGCGTTTCAACATAAAGTCTTTTTCAAGGTGTCTGAAAAAGACTTTATGTTGAAACGCGTTGGTGGATCAAGGCAGAGACTGATACAGCGTGGAACCTTGAAGGGCAGAACAGCTGGACCGTGGAGGAGTTACACCCGGGATTAACCCTTTCATGTGCAACACATGCCTTGTATAGGCCCACTCTGGTACGCAGTTACTCTGTATGGTGGTGGATAACTTGTTGATTGTTATCTTATGAATTTTAAAAGTTTTAGAATAAATGGAAAAAATTGTTTTACGCTATGAGAGGCGTCTTTTCTAATCTCATTTGAGGTATCTTGGACGTCTATGTGAGAAGATATCAGAACGCGAATTATTGTCATCATTATTCCTTGCAAGAATCTGATGGACATTACGCTTTGGTGATATATATCCCAATTGGGGAGCGCTATTCATATTTTTTGTTTCAACTCGTTCGGTTTGCCCGTTGGATTGTGGGTGGTAACCGGATGTTAACGACAATTTCATCTTCAATGAGGCACAAAAACATTTCCAGAATTGTGCGATGAATTGTGGACCCCGATCAGAAACAATATCAGTAGGCAACCCATGAAGCCTGAATACATGGCGGAGAAACATAACTGCCAACCCTTGGGCAGAAGGCAATCGGGGAAGAGCAATAAAATGAGCCATTTTACTAAAACGGTCCGCTACCACCCATATGACTCGGAATCCGGCTGAAAGGGGAAGGTCAACCACAAAATCCATGGAAATATGAGACCACGGCCTGAGAGGAACATTTAAGGGCATAAGTTGCCCGATGGGCAAGGAACGGGGAACCTTATGCTGTGCACAAACCTGACATGAATAAACAAATTCCTTGACGTCTTTAGAAAGACCAGGCCACCATACTGAGCGAGAGACTAACTCCAATGTCTTAGAGACTCCTGGATGCCCTGAAACTTTGTTATCATGGAATTCCGTTAAAACAGTAGCTCTCAAAAACTCAGGGACGTAAAGACGACCAGCAGGAGTAATTCTAGGAGCTTGGTGTTGAAGCTGTTTTAACTGGGTAAATAAATCTTGTGTGAGGCCCGCCCAGATGACCGAAGATGGAAGTATGGGGGTAACAGGATTGTTATTGTGAACCGGAAGAAAGCTACGTGACAGGGCATCAGCCTTAGTATTCTTGGAACCAGGCCTGAAAGTGATTATAAATTTGAAACGCGTAAAAAATAATGCCCAACGTGCCTGCCGGGCATTAAGCCGCTTAGCCGATTCAATGTATTACAGGTTCTTATGGTCAGTCAATACCGAAATAGTATGTTTTGCTCCCTCCAGCCAATGCCTCCACTCCTCGAAAGCCCACTTTACCGCCAGTAACTCCCGATTACCAACGTCATAGTTGGATTCAGCGGAGGAGAATTTCCTGGACATAAAGGCACAAGGATGTAACTCCAGAGACTCCGGATCCTTTTGAGAAAGGATAGCCCCCACTCCAACCTCCGAGGCATCGACCTCCACCACAAAGGGCAATTCCGGATTAGGATGTCTGAGGACTGGAGCCGAGACAAAGGCTTGTTTCAAGGCCCGGAAGGACAACTCAGCTTCACGCGACCAGTTGGTAGGATCCGCTCCTTTCTTTGTCAGAGCTACAATGGGAGCAACCAGGTCAGAAAAAGAATGAATGAACCTCCTATAATAATTCGCAAACCCTAAAAAGCGCTGAATTGCTTTTAAATTGGTAGGTTGCGCCCAACTAAGGATGGCCTGGAGTTTCTTTGGTTCCATGGAAAATCCCTGAGGGGAAATTATGTACCCTAAAAAAGATACTTCCGTGACATGAAACTCACACTTCTCCAGCTTGGCATATAAATGATTCTCGCGTAACTTTTGAAGAACCAGACGCACCTGGGTAACATGTTGTTCCATTGATTCAGAAAAAATCAGGATGTCGTCTAAGTAAACGACCACGAATTTCCCTAGGAAGTCACGGAGCACATCGTTAATGAGGTCTTGAAAAACTGCCGGAGCATTGGACAGGCCGAACGGCATCACCAGGTATTCGTAGTGACCCGACTGAGTACTGAAGGCCGTTTTCCACTCATCTCCAGATTTAATTCGGATAAGGTTGTACGCTCCTCTAAGGTCAATTTTAGAAAAAATCACAGCAGAACGTAACTGATCAAAGAGTACAGAAATCAACGGCAAAGGATAGGTGTTTTTAACTGAGATCTTATTCAGGGCTCTAAAATCAATGCAAGGTCTAAGCGAGCCATCCTTTTTCTCCACAAAGAAGAAGCCTGCACTTAAAGGAGATTTTGATGGTCTAATAAATCCTTTCTCAAGGCTCTCCTTTACATAATCATTCATAGCCGCAGTTTCTGGCCCGGATAATGCATATAATCTTCCCTTTGGCAATGCGGCACCAGGAATTAACTCAATAGCACAATCATAAGGCCGATGGGGAGGCAGAATGTCCGCATTGCCTTTGGAGAAAACATCAGCAAACTCCTGGTATTCCACCGGAATGAGTTCTGGAATGATAGCTGCTACTCTGACTGGAAACGTGATACATTCCTTATCACAAAAAGTACCCCATTGTGAAATCTCCCCCGACCGCCAATCAATGGTGGGATTATGAAAGGCCAGCCAAGGGTGACCCAGAACAACTGGAACTGCTGGGCAATGTGTAAGAAAGAACTCGATTTTCTCGGAATGTAGAGCTCCTACTGTAAGTAGTACAGGGGGTGTATGGAGAGAAATAATCCCATTAGACAGCGGACTCCCATCTAAGCCATGCATGGTGACACACCTACCCAAAGGTAACTGAGGAATGCCTAAGGCCTTAGCCCAAGTTAAATCCATAAAGTTTCCTGCAGCTCCACTGTCAACAAAAGCCGACACCGAAGAACTGAGGCTGCCAAAGGAAACTTTAACTGGGACTAAAAGGGAGTTATTCGAGGAGATAAGCTGCAGACCTAGGTGAACCCCCTTACAATTCACCTGGTCAAAGCGTTTCCCGACTTGTTCGGACAATTACGAGCAAAATGTCCCTTACCCCCACAGTACAGACAAAGACCAGAATTTTGCCTTCTGGCTCTTTCTTCAGGAGACAGCCGGTAGAGACCCATCTGCATGGGCTCCTCTACGTCTTCAGGAATGGAATATACACACGGACTTGACCTTACAGGTGCTCCTTTTTCAGCCCTCCGCTCTCTGAGACGACGATCAATCTTAATAGAAAGCTCCATGAGTTTATCGAGAGTCTCAGGAGCGGGGTACTGAAGGAGACTGTATTTTATAGACTCTGATAAGCCGAGGCGAAACTGACTGCACAGGGCTGGGTCATTCCAGCCACAGTCGTTCGACCAACGGCGAAACTCCGTACAATAAACCTCCGCAGGATTTCTACCCTGTCTGAGAGCGCGCAACTGACTTTCAGCGGACGCCTCTCTATCAGAGTCATCATACAAGAGCCCTAAAGACTCAAAAAAAGCGTCAACTGACAACAATGCCGGATCCTCTGCTCTTAAACCAAATGCCCAGGTCTGAGGATCCCCCAGGAGCAAAGAAATAATAATCCCGACCCGCTGAGATTCAGTACCCGAGGAAGTCGGTCTTAAACGAAAATAAAGCTTACAGGATTCTTTAAAATTAAAAAACTCTTTTCTATCACCAGAAAAACGGTCAGGCAAATGCATCTTTGGTTCAGGGACTACCCTTGGGGAAGCTCGCAAAAGATCTTCCTGCGACTTCACCCGAAGAGAAAGATCCTGAACCATCTGAGTAAGTTCTTGAATCTGGCTGACTAAGAGCTGACCAAGATTTGGCCCTAAACCTGTTGGATTCATGAGGCCGATAAACTCTCACAAAACTGAATGAGAAAAATTTAAACCCCGTTTAATTTTAAGTTTTGGTATGGCCGGTAATAATGTTATGATTCCAGCACTCTGGTCAGAGGAGATCTTATGGCAAGGACCGGAGCACTGGAACGGAATGCTGGGGAAGGGAGCAGGACAGGAAAATAGCCCCTGGCGCCCTAACTCTGTTGTCTCACCCGTGTTGTCAGAAATCCCCTGCGAGACTATGGTTTCTTGAGCCCTTGGCAGCCGCGTTTGAAGGGCGGATTTTGTCTGCCCAACTTCGATGCCCCCCGGTCTTAATGAGAGACAAAGGGAAACCCGAGACAGGGTGATAACAAGAGGCCCTCTAACTAAACAACCAGGCCAGGGGCTAAGCAAACTCAAAACTATAATATGTGCGGAGAAACCGCCAGGGAAAAGGACAACCAAAATATCCACTTGTCCAATTCTCCTACCCGGCACCGCCGAGTACCAGAGAGGACTTGTGGAAGCGGAACCCTCCGCAAATGCTCCAAACACAAAATATAAAAGGTAAAGCGGCTGAGCCGCAACACACGGCAGAGCCGCAACTCACGAACACCACTGGATATAAAACGGTGATCAGTCAGGACTCCAGGGAACCAAACGACCTCTTGGGATGAGATGACAACTCCCAAATACCAGACTTCTGAGGACTGGAATGACCGGATACAGCAGGACTGGAAACAGACTCTCAGCAAACAAAGGCAGCATGCAGGAAGCTATTACCGGCGTCTGTGAGAAGCCCTGGGAGTGTATTTAACAAGGAGTCCTCCAATCAGCTGCTAAAGGCTGATTAGAATAAATGCCGTGCAGCTGCCTTGCTGCGCGGCCAGAGAGCAGGTGAATATCTTAATTTCCTAAAGCCTAGCAACGGGGAACGCAGTCCGCCAGTGGCGTCCCCGTTGGTAGGGTCCGTGCGGCTTCAGCGCGCCCGGCGTCTAGCATTGCTAGGGAGCCGGCGGCTGTACGCGCACGGCGTCTCTAGTTGCTAGGCGCCGGGCCGCGCAGATAAGCGGACCCCGGCGCCTAACACATTCATGTGGCAGCTGAAGCCCTCCCACCCCAACCCACGGAACCACTACCACCCCAACCGCTGCAAGCCCTCCAACCGCAACCGGCTCCTCATCATCCAAGGCAACGGAGGCGTGCTAGGCCACCAATTTTCCATACCCGTGTCCTCCTTTTTGGGATGCCTGATGATGTGGTTATGCGCAGATACAGGCTGCCACCTCATCTAATCCTAGACACTCTCTCCATAATAGAGAGTGATCTAGAACAATCCATTCGGTATCCTACAGCAATACCAGCATTGACACAATTCCTTGCTGTGTTACATTTTGTTGCCACTGGTTCATACCAGCATGTTGTGGGCGATCTGGTTGGCATGTCGCAGGGCCAGTTCAGTAAGGTCCTGCGGCGTGTCAGCCAGGCTTTTATTAAGCGAGTTAAGCAATTTATTGCTATGCCTTTGGATGTTGGGGCCCTAGATGTGGTGAAGCGGCAATTTGAGGAAAGTGGTAGTTGCTTCCTACATGTTATTGGGGTTGTGGATGGCACACATGTAGCTATTGTACCACCAAGACATAATGAAGAAATTTATAGAAACAGGAAACTGTTTCATTCTCTGAATGTAATGGTTGTTTGTGGGCCATCCCTCCAGATCCTGTCCCTGAATGCTAAGTTCCCGGGGAACTCCCATGATGCCCATGTCATTAGACAATCAGGGATATGGCACAGATTAAGATCGATGGAAGGACAAGACATGTGGTTATTGGGTGAGTGTTTTTTTTTTACTTACAATAATATTTTTAAATTTAAGATTCTAATTATTTTCTTTTCTTCTCATCAAACAGGAGACCGTGGATATCCTTGCACCCCCTGGCGAATGACTCCTTACAGTAAGCCCAGGCCAGGACCACAGACGGCATTTATCTCCGCGCTTACTGCCACTGGACAGCTGGTGGAGCGCACGATTGGTGTCCTTAAAGGGCGCTTTCGTGTGCTCCACCGCACTGGTGGCGACATCATGTATTCGCCGGAGATGGTAAGTAAAATTGTGGTCCTGTGCACTATCATACATAACATCGCTGTAAGGAGTCGCGTTGAGCTTCCTCACATAGAGGAATTGCCAGATGAGGAGCCAGGGGTTGGGCGGAGAGTCGGTGGGGGGAGTGTTTCCCGGAGGGGAAACGAAATAAGGGCATGCATTGTGCGGGAATATTTCAGGTATAGTGAATTGTTACAAATTATAAAAATATTAAACAAAGTCACTGTATGTTTATGTTCATTTTGCTCTGATGTCATTTAGGTAGCTATTGAAAGTTCATAATGTAATTTTTTTGGTGTGTGTGAATATATTATTAGTTGTTTCTGTAAATATTGTAACATGGTAACCTTACAATGTATTTTAATATTTTTTGTCATTTTTTGGAAATATATTGTCGTTTCTAAATTGCTGTAAAATTTTTTTTTCCTGTTTTCAATACCAAAAACACAACATATGATAATAAATGTTGGAAACTTTGTGACTGTGCAGCTGATTGTTCATGCCAAATGTGGTGAGTACACAGATTGTCTCAAATATTTTAATAAAAATGAGAGTGTGTGTGTGTTGAAATGTGAGGGTAGGAATTCCCTTTTTCATGTTCTTCCGTGACTGCGAATTTCCGCTGTAGCGCACCAACCCCTCTGCCCTTCACAGCACTGCCGAAAGCATTAAAGTGTTTACAATGCACACATCAATAAAGTTTATTTAGATGACAGCATAGATTTTAAACCAATCCCATGCGAACACACACTATAAATATAAGCCCATATATGGAAAACGCCATTGCCATGATGCGCGCAGCAGCATTCACACGCCGCGAGCTGCGCGTACTAGTGGCAGTGATGGACCGCCGTGTAGGCCGCGCAGGGCCCTTTGTCCCAAATAGGGTGAAGCGCGAGGCCTATGCGGAGGTCCGGCGCTTATTGCGGACCCGCGTCCGCAGCCGGAGGACCGTTATTCAGTTGGAGAGGCGCTGGAGCGACCTCCGCAGGCGTATGCCGGACCTGTTGGCGGAGCTCCGCCAACAAATCCGTACCCTACGTAGGCGCAGTAAGTAAAATATTACAGTGCATAACACATTTTTAGCAAATACTTTGCATACTTTCACTAAGTGAGAGTGTGTAAATTAGCACACTTACAATAAACTTGTAGAATAAACATGAGTGTGTGTGGGTAGGGCAAGCAGTACTGACTGTGTAGCAAGGTGCTTCTGAAAAAAGTGCATGTTGTTGTACAGAGTTGCTACACAGGCTGTCAACTGAACCCAATAACTTGCTCAGTGTAGTAATTTTAGTAAGGTTTTTTTTTTTTTAGAACTGGAGATGTTGCCTATAGCAACCAATCAGATTCAATCTATTATATTCTAGAAGCAGCTTAATAAATGTTACATATAATCTGTTTGGTTGCTATGGGCAACCTCACCAGTTTCAAAATTTGAAAAACCTATTAATGTTACCCCCGTGTCTTTAACATGGGATAGAACAGAGTAATAGAAAAATGCTGTTGTTAAAAATTTACATGCTACAAACAAAATAGTACATATGTCATTCTAGGCTGAGCACAATGGCAAGCTGCTGCTGCTGGGAGCCCCGACCAGTCCCCTTCTGAGCCCCCCTCCCCTTCTCACACCCATTCCCCCTCTCCTTCCCAGTCCCCTTCTCAGCCCCCCTCCCCTTCTGTCACCCATTCCCCCTCTCCTTCCCAGTCCCCTTCTCAGCCCCCCTCCCCTTCTCACACCCATTCCCCCTCTCCTTCCCAGTCCCCTTCTAAGCCCCCCTCCCCTTCTCACACCCATTCCCCCTCTCCTTCCCAGTCCCCTTCTCAGCCCCCCTCCCCTTCTCACACCCATTCCCCCTCTCCTTCCCAGTCCCCTTCTCAGCCCCCCTCCCCTTCTGTCACCCAATCCCCCTCTCCTTCCCAGTCCCCTTCTCAGCCCCCCTCCACCTCTCTTTACCAATACCCCTCTCTGTCCCCCTCCACCTCTGTAGGACAAAGCACAACTCCGCCCACCTCACCCTCTCTTTCCCATTCCGCCTCTCTGGCCCCCTCCCCCTCTGTGACCCAACCCACCTCTCTGCCACCCTCCCCCTCTCAATCTGACCCACCCTCTGTGCCAAGCTCCCCCTTCCAGCCTCCTTCCACCATCCAGCCTCCTTCCCCCATCCAGCCTCCTTCCCCCATCCAGCCTCCTACCCCCATCCAGCCTCCTTCCCCCATCCAGCCGCCATCTCCCATCCAGCCGCCATCCCCACCTTCGGAATGGGCAGCAGAGGCCCCGGAGGCACTTCTGGGAGGTGATCAAGTGGCACAGGACAGTAAGTTGACACTCATTGACATTTAATTTTTAACCGAATTTAACTACACATTCTAATAAATGCAGTGTTGTACTGGGTAAAATCTTTTGCCAAGGTAAAATGTTTGTCTTCTTCATCATGGTATGGATGTTGCATTTACATTTGTGTGAGGAACATTAGATGTACAGTGTCTACGTCTGCAATGTTGAGGATGCCCACTCTAGGTCGACACTCATTATGTCGACAGGGTTGCCCAGGACAACAGGGTTTGTATGTGCAACATTATCTGCTAAACAGTTAGACGTGAGTGGAGTGTAGTATGTTGTTGGACTTTTACACTTGTGGTTGGGTATTCCAATATTTGCACATTGAATTTGCATGCTTCACTTTGTTAGGCTGGCTAAGGACACAGTGATTTTTGTTGAGAAATTTACACTAAAAAATAAATAACATTTAATTTAAAAACATGTTGGACCTTATGTAGTAAGTAAGGCAGGCTTTCAGGGAGTGTGGGTATGCTACGATATGTTGTCCTTCTGAAGATGTTGATATGCAGTGTGATGATGCAGGGCCAATCCCAAAAAAGATAAGTCGGCTTCACTCCAGATGTGAATGAATGCCAACATGGTGTTACATTTACTAAGATGGTAGTTCTCTTTAAGATGGGATGTTGCCCATAGCAACCAATAAGATTATACTTGTAATTTTTGTGGCCCCTTCTACAAGATAATATGTTGAATTTGATTGGTTGCTATGGTCAACGTCCCATCTTAAATAGAACTCCCATATTAGTAAATTTACCCATGGTGTGGTACACTTTATTATAAAATAATAGTTAAAAACAAACATTGCTGAGCAGGCTTGTGTGTTGTTCTGCTACTGATTTATCCTTAAAACAGTCATGATGTAGTCACTTTGCCATTAAAGCAGGCCTCTCCAAACTGCGGCCCTCCAGCTGTTGAGAAACTACACATCCCAGCATGCCCTGACACAGCTTTTGCATGCTCTGACCCAAAAACTGTGTCAAGGCATGCTGGTATATGTAGTTTCACAACAGCTGGAGGGCCGCAGTTTGGACATGCCTGCATTAAAGTGTGCTTTGTGCCTTGCTTGCATAATAGGTAATGTGAGTAAGTTAGTAATGTTTATGTTGCCTCTTAATTTCAGATGTTGCAGTTGGAGATCCCACAACTTTTGTGGGCATTCTGGACACCATGCGCCAACACCTGCATGGCTTACTCAGGAGTATTAACCAGCTCCAAAAATTTGCATGATTTTTTTTTAAATATTTTATTTTTCTGTTCAAAAAAAAAAAAAATTATTGACAAACAATAAAAACAATATATTTCAAGTTAAGCGGGTGTTGTGTTTATTAATGCAATAAAGGATCAGCAGATTGGCTAGCAGAAATTGATTACCTTAAACATTTCACACATCTAACGTAAGATTTAAAAAGAAAACAAAAATACAGTTAGGAGGTTATTGTCTAAATAAACATGTAAACACCTTCATTCACAAACAACACCTCTACACCAAAAGACCAAAAAAAAAAACCAGGCACATTTAAAACATCTATATTTATAATTTAAACATTTAAATGTTGATGGCCAATTATGCCAACAAAGTGTTCTTCAGGTATTTTTTGAAGACTTAATTGGTCATGAACATTATCATTCATTACACTAATTGGATTCGTAATTGAGGAGGGCTTGTGGACTTTAAACTGAAAGGTGTAATTTCACTTAATAGAAAAAAAAACCCATTGTTGTGCGTTTTTCCGCAAAAGTGTGCACTTTTAAGAAGAATGTGTAAATCTACTAAAACTTAGTATTTTTACGTTGACGTTTGTGTTAATGCGATGCCTTCGCATTGCTGCGATGTCATTTGGCGTACGCCCACATTGTGTAATACTGTGAACGAATTGGCAAAAATACGTTGGGGGCGGATATTCGCAATTTTGCAACATAATCGCAATTTTGCTCATACCTTGTGCGAACGAAAAAAGAGCGAACAACTCGGAATGACCACCTATATGTATACTGCTGGTCACCAAAATGCTGCACTGTCCTACTATATAATGCTCACAATAATGCAGCACAGAGATAGTATACTTGACACAGAGCTGCAAGATACAGCAATGGCCTACTGTACTGTACTACTATAATTATATACTGGTGGTTCCCAGTCCCCACAATGCAGCACACTGAGCACAGATATTTGCAGCACACTGAGCACAGATATGGAGCGTTTTCAGGCAGAGAACGTAGATATTTTCAGCACACTGAGCACAGATATTTGCAGCACACTGAGCACAGATACGGAGCTTTTCAGGGAGAGAACGCAGCCACGTCCTCTCCGTTCAATCTCCAATGAACGAGTGAAAATGGCGGCGACGCGCGGCTCTTTATATAGAATACGAATCTCGCTAGAATCCGACAGCAGGATGATGACGTTCGGCCGCTTTCGAGTTAACAGAGCAAGGCGGGAAGATCCGAGGCTGCCTCAGACCCGTGTAAAATAGGTGAAGTTCGGGGGGGGGGGGGAGGGGGAGTGGGGGGGTTCGGATCTCTGAGAACCGAAACTACTCATCTCTAATTACCACCATAAACATGAATGTGCAATAGCTAGGATTGTCAGGAATCTAATCAGCAACACACACCAAACAAACATACACAAAGATTAGAAATCCCCCATATTGGTGATCTTATTAATGTGTATCCTTAAATGTAGGACAGTAATGACAACATATTCCGATGTTTAACAGTCAGATAGGGCAGAGCATGATTCCAGTAAGTCCAAACATAAGCATATCTCCCAACGATCAAAAAAATGAGTTTTATGGTAAGAACTTACCTTTGTTAAAACTCTTTCTGCTAGGTACACTGGGCTCCACAAGTCTGGACAATGGGGTGTAGAGTAGGATCTTGATCTGAGGCACCAACAGACTCAAAGCTTTGACTGTTCCCAGAATTCACAGCGCCGCCTCCTATATCACCCCGCCTCCCAGCACAGGAGCTCAGTTTTAGTTAACCAGCCCAATGCAGTAGCAGGAAAAGAGACGACAACGGATAGTAGCCACATACACCACACTATCACGACAAGAGAAGTGTCTGCGACTAATGCCAAATGAACCCAAAGAAGCTAAGTGCGTCAGGGTGGGCGCCTTGTGGAGCCCAGTGTACCTCGCAGAAAGAGTTTTAACAAAGGTAAGTTCTTACCGTAAAACTCGTTTTCTGCTGCGGGGTACACTGGGCTCCACAAGTCTGGACAATGGGGATGTCCTAAAGCAGTTCCTTATGTGAGGGGACGCACTGTAGCGGGCACAAGAACCCGGCGTCCAAAGGAAGCATCCTGGGAAGCGGCAGTATCAAAGGCATAGAACCTTATGAACGTGTTCCCGGAGGACCACGTAGCCGCCTTGCACAATTGTTCAAGGGTCGCACCACATTGGGCCGCTCAAAAAAGGTCCAACAGACCGAGTAGAATGGGCCGTAATGTGAGCAGGAGCTGACAGACCAGCCTGCACATAAGCATGTGAAATCACCATTCTAATCCATCTGGCCAGGGTCTGCTTGTGAGCAGGCCAGCCACGTTTGTGAAATCCAAACAAAACAAATAGAGAATCAGATTTTCGAATAGAAGCAGTTTTCTTCACATAGATACGGAGAGCCCATACCACATCCAAAGACCGCTCTTTGGGAGACAACTCAGGAGAGACAAAGGCTGGAACAACAATCTCCTGATTAAGGTGGAACGAAGAAACCACCTTAGGTAAATATCCGGGACAAGTCCTAAGAACCGCCCGGTCACTGTGACATATCAGATATGGGGAACTACAAGACAAGGCACCCAGATCCGACACCCTTCTAGCAGAGGCAATAGCCAGCAAGAACACCACCTTAAGGGAAAGCCACTTAAGGTCAGCTGAACCAAGAGGTTCAATTGGAGGCTCCTGCAACGCCTCCAAAACCACCGACAAGTCCCAAGGAGCCACAGGTGGGTCATAGGGAGGTTGGATATGCAACACACCCTTAGTGAAAGTATGAACATCAGGTAAAGTCGCAATTTTTCTCTGAAACCATACCGACAAGGCAGAAATATGAACCTTGAGGGAGGCCAGACGCAGGCCTAAATCTAGGCCTTGCTGCAGAAAAGCCAACAGTTTGGCTGTACTAAACTTGGAAGCGTCATAATTGTTAGATGCAAACCAAACAAAGTATGAATGCCAGACCCTATGGTAAATCTGAGCAGAAGCTAGTTTCCGGGCCCACAACATAGTTTTAATGACCTCTTCAGAAAAACCATTAGCCCTCAAGACGGAAGCTTCAAGAGCCACGCCGTCAAAAATAGCCGGGCTAGGTCCTGGTAGACACAAGGGCCCTGAACGAGGAGGTCTGGGCATTGTGGAAGTAGAATTGGACGCTCTGACAATAGGCCTTGCAGGTCTGAGAACCAGTGCCATCTGGGCCACGCCGGAGCTATGAGAAGCAGATTTCCTTTTTCTTGCTTGAACTTCTGAATTACCCTGGGCAGGAGTGACACCGGAGGGAACACGTATGGCAGCCCTCCACGGCACTGCCAGCACATCCATGAATGCTGCTTGAGGATCCCTTGTCCTTGCTCCAAAGACCGGAACCTTGTGATTGTGTCGAGACGCCATCAGATCCACATCTGGAAGACCCCACCTTTCCACGAGGAGTTGAAACACTTCTGGATGGAGGCCCCACTCGCCGGCATGTACGTCCTGTCGACTGAGAAAGGACTCCCGGAATGAATATTGCCGATGTTGCCGGTAGATGGTGTTCTGCCCAACGTAGAATCCGTGAGACTTCCTTCATTGCCAGACGGCTTCGAGTGCCGCCTTGATGATTTATGTAAGCCACTGTGGTGGTGTTGTCCGACTGTACTTGAACAGGACGGTTCTGAATCAAATGCTGGGCTAGGTTCAACGCATTGAAGACCGCCCGCAATTCCAGAATGTTGATCGAGAGGAGAGATTCCTCCTTGGTCCACCGACCCTGCAAGGAGTGCTGCTCCAGCACCGCGCCCCAAACTCTTAGACTGGCATCTGTCATCAACAGGACCCAGTTGGATATCCAGAAATGACGGCCCCTGCACAATTGTTGGTCCTGGAGCCACCAGAGCAGCGACAGACGGACCTCCGGAATCAAAGAGATTATATGAGACCTGATCCGGTGAGGCAGGCCGTCCCACTTATCTAACATCAGCCTCTGGAGGGGGCGAGAATGGAATTGAGCATACTCCACCATGTCGAATGCCGAGACCATGAGGCCCAGCACCTGCATTGCCGAATGTATCGACACTTGCGGACGAGAAAGGAAGCAACGAATCCTGTACTGAAGCTTCAGGACTTTCTCCTGAGACAAGAACAACCTCTGGTTGTGAGTGTCCAACAGCGCTCCCAGGTGCACCATGCTCTGAGCAGGGACCAGGGAGGATTTCTTCCAGTTGATGAGCCACCCGTGGGCTTGTAGAAACTGGATCGTCATGTCCAGATGACGCAGGAGAAGATATGGGGAATTTGCCAGGATTAACAAGTCGTCCAGATACGGCAGTATCCTGACCCCTTGATGGCGGAGTACCACCGTCATCCCCGCCATAACTTTGGTGAAGACTTGCGGAGCCGTTGTTAAACCAAAAGGTAACACCCGAAACTGGTAATGTAGGTTGCCAATAGCGAACCTCAGGTATTGTTGATGTGACACTGCTATAGGAATATGCAGGTAAGCATCCTGTATGTCCAGAGAGACCATGTAGTCCCCAGGTTCCAAAGCCAGAACTATAGAGCGAAGGGTTTCCATACGGAACTTGGATACCTTCACAAACCTGTTCAGTGCCTTCAGGTTGAGAATGGGCTGGGAGGACCCATTCAGTTTCGGGACTAGAAACAGCGGAGAATAGTACCCCCGGCCTCTCTGAGCAACAGGCACCTGTACTACGACTCCTGTATCCAGGATGGTCTGTACCACCGAATGTAGAGTGTTTGCCTTTGTCTGGTCCGACGGGACGTCTGTTTGGCAAAATCGATGAGGGGGACGGTTTTTGAAGGCTATGGCGTAACCTCGAGTGATGACTTCCCGTACCCAGGCATCTGAAGTGGTCTTCAACCATTCCTGGGTATACCCTAGAAGCCGGCCCCCCACCCTGGGATCTCCCAGGTGGAGGCCCGCCCCATCATGCGGCAGGCTTATCGGTCTTGGCAGCTGGCTGACGGGCAGCCCAGGCTCTTTTGGGCTTCGGCTTACCAGGTTTGGAAGTGCAGGCCTGCTTATGGTACGCCTGACCTTTTGATTTACCTGAAGGACGAAAGGGGCGAAAGGACGTGCCTTTGGCCTTCGACACAGAAGGAGCTGTATTAGGCAGACAGGCAGTTTTGGCAGTAGCCAAGTCAGCCACTATTTTATTTAAGTCCTCCCCAAACAGAATATCTCCCTTGAAAGGGAGTACCTCCAGGGTTTTTCTAGAGTCCAGATCCACAGACCAGGATCTCAGCCACAATATCCTGCGAGCCAGGACTGATGTAGTAGAGGCCTTGGCTGCTAGGATACCGACATCAGAAGCCGCCTCTTTAATATAGCGAGAAGCTGTGACAATATATGACAAGCATTGTCTATCATGGTCAGAGGAGATTTCAGCTTCTAACACCAAGGCCCATGCTTCAATAGCCTCCGCAGCCAATGTAGCTGCAATAGTAGGCCATTGTGCAGCACCCATGAGGGTGTAAATCGCTTTCAGACAACCCTCGACACGTTTATCCATAGGCTCTTTTTGAGACGTGATGGTAGTGACAGGTAGAGCTGAGGATACCACCATCCTAGCCACATGTGAGTCTACTGGAGGAGGCGTTTCCCAATTCTTATACAGCTCTGGCGTGAGGGGATAGTGAGCCAGCATCTTCTTTTGAGGCACAAACTTCGTACCTGGGCTTTCCCAGGGTTCCTGACGTATATCCACTAGGTGGTCAGAGTGAGGTAAAACCTGTTTAACCACCTTCTGACGCTTGAACCTATTTGGTTTCTTAGGAGGAACGGACGGCTCGGGATCATCCGTAATCTGCATAATTAACTTAATAGCCTCCAAAAGATCAGGAACATCCACATGTGAACTACCCTCCCCATCAGCCGTATCTGAGTCAGAACCTGTGGGGTCAGTGTATGTGCTGTCTTCATCAGACGAGGTGTCAGTGACAGCAGTGGATTGTTAGGAGATAAGCGCTCGCTTAGAAGACCTTTTGGACTTAGGCGAGTGTTGGTCAGACTTTTTAGTAGTCAGTGACTGGTTCAACTTCTTTAATTGCACAGATAAATCATCCGCCCAAGGCGGGTTAGCTGCCGGGACCACATACGGTTGTACCGGCATTGGGGTTCCCATAGGGGGTGTTAGTTTGTGAACTAGCATGTGTAGAAGCGTGGAAAAAGCGGCCCACGGAGGGTCTGTATGTGCCTCCATTGCCACAGTCCCACTGGGGGGCAAAGAGCCCCCAGAACCAGAGCCCACAGCTGCTATATTCTCCTCATTTGGGTCTATGACTGCAGCAACACCGACAGTGTGTTCCGCCCCAGAACCGTTACCCTCAGAAGCAGACATGATATAGCTTGCAGTATAAGGTAATACAGTACAATTATTAGCAGCACTATATCCCTAAACCCAAACCCCTGCGCAGTGTAGTCAGCACAAGCAGAGATAAAGGAGAGATATGGTGACTAAATCACAGAGAAAAATACGTAATACAGTATATCTTTGTGAAAATCCTATATTAAATAACACCTGACGCACCAAGCCCCCTCAAGTTATAGAATATAGGGATAGCAGGTTGAGTGAAAGACACGAGATGGACACCACTCAGCTATCAATGCACACACAAATAGTCACAGTTTGTACAATGCCGATGTTATTACAGACAATAATACTGCACTGGACTAGCTTACACAGCTATATAACAATAGATATAACAGTACACAGTAAGAACTGGATGTATATCACAGGGTAATTGTACTAGAAAACCTGACTAAATGCACTCTTTCTTAACTATCACTGTCTAAAAAGGCAGGTAGAATACTTAAGTGTCATGTAAAGTCACAGCACTGACAACCAGGCGGCTTTACACAGGAGGATTCGCCCAAGCAGTCCCAGGAACAGTGAGCTGAGGAGTAATGGCGCTGCAGACACTGCCAGGGAGTGAGGAAAAGACAGAGATGCAGCTCCAGGGCGGGAACACTTGCTGGAAATGGCACCCTGGGGCTGGGGGAGGGGCTTCAGGTCTAAGCCTTATCCCCTTTGCTGGCAAAACCACCGGGTACTGTGGGCGATATTAAAATCGGTTTTGAGAGAAAACCTGACCTGCGCCCATGCCCTGGTGATCTAGTGGGATCGCCTGTATCCACAGTGTCCACTGCCAGCGCGTGCGGCCCGCCTCCCACTGACCGCGCCGGATCGCGATAAAGACCGGGTCCCGCGAGCGGGACCCACTTACCACCTCCCGAAGCGCAGCCACGTGATCCTGGAGAGCCCCAGCCGTGTGTGCCTAACGTGAAGTAAACCGAGCCTCCGCTGTAGGTACCCAGCAACCAGGGCTCGGGAGTGTACAGTGCCGCTGGGGAGAGCTGGAGCCGCAGCAGAGAATGTCACAAGACATTTATCACTGCTGCTGCCCTGAAGTCTTCACTTTTTCTTCAGAAAAAAAGCCTTTCTTAGGGCTGCATGGAGCAGCCCCTCTGTTAAGTGCCTGCTTACTGCAGCACCAACTAACAAAACTGAGCTCCTGTGCTGGGAGTCGGGGTGATATAGGAGGCGGCGCTGTGCATTATGGGAACAGTCAAAGCTTTCAGTCTGTTGGTGCCTCGGATCAAGATCCTACTCTACACCCCATTGTCCAGACTTGTGGAGCCCAGTGTACCCCGCAGCAGAAATCTTGATCCGGGCTCCTGCATGTCCAAAAAGGGAACATGGCCTCAGCAAAGGGGCATGGCTTAGTGGGAATACCACTTTTGCAAGCTATGCCTCCCATTTTCATCCCTGTGGCAGCATGGCTTGCGCTCTATGAGCTGCTGTCCATGTCCCCAGTTTCTCTGCCTCCAGTGAATAGACGCTGTGTGCATGCATTTATTCATCACTGCAAAGTAGCAACTTAATTAGTGACAGGAGTCTCCCAACTGCCCCCTTCCCCACCGTGGGCCATAGCGGCCCGCGGTTGGGACAATGTGACAGTCCTAAAAAAACTGGACTGTCCCGCGTAAATCGGAGCAATCAGTAGGTATGCGTAAGTGAAGGCAGAGGTAGAACTCTGGGAGGCAACGGAGTCATCTGCCGCCGGGCTCCTGCTCTGAAGGGGGGCACCTCTCCTCCCATTCTGTGACACCATTGAATTAAGTTAATTGATAGCTGTCGCTGTCTTTTCAGTGGCCGACTTCCTCACTGGTCCCTGCACCTTACACATCACACCCTCTTTATTATACTGAATATACACATTTTACAAGTGTCATACCCAGGATTAGAAACCACAACCTATTACACTGGAAGCAGACACCTTACTGATGAAGCTGTTTGCTCCTGTATAGGAAATATGAGAATTTTAACTATATGAAGATACTTCTCTGACAATTACACGTAACTTCATATAGTTAGCATTCTCATGCTTCCTCTACAGGAGCAAATAACTCCATCAGTAAAGTGTCTGCTGTTAGTGTAACAGGTCATGGGTTCTAATCCTGGGTATGACTGCTAAGAAATGTGTGATTTAAAATAAAAGACAATTAAATGTATAAATACAGTATATAAATTTTTTCAGAACACTCCATATACACACACACACATAAATATATATATATATATATATATATATATATATATACAGTATATATATATATATACATACAAGCAGAAAGTTCAGCACTCACCATAGCAAGCTCACCTATCCTCACAACATCAATTAATAAATGATGGGGGTTTAGTTAGTGAATTGGCCAATGCACGGAAGCCTGCAAACCGCTTGCCAAGGTACCCCACCTTTCTAGTAGGTCCTACACTATCACAAAGTATCAAAAATTAAAACCTGGCAACTGTATCACACATAATATAACTGCAAACATGCCCACTAAGTTTAATGTATGCCTGCCACAAATCTTATGGCTTTTAAAGGCATACTAGTCACCTGACACTGGCTGATAAATTACTAAGGAGCAGCTGACACAGGTTTAGAACAAATGAGATTACACAGGGGTGCATGAAAAGGCCTGTGACCATGGTTAATAAGAGTTAACCAAAGATTAACCCAGCAATATGCAAACAAATCTAGAAAACCACAGCACTCGCCACCCCAGAAGCGGGATGCAGTGTCTGTATGCACCACTCATAGGGTGGGGTGCATGCAGCCCATGGCCACCAAGCCAAATACATACAAGCAGAAAGTTCAGCACTCACCATAGCAAGCTCACCTATCCTCACATCATTAAATAAATGATGGGGGTTTAGTTAGTGAATTGGCCAATGCACGGAAGCCTGCAAACCGCTTGCCAAGGTACCCCACCTTCTTGCAGGTCCTACACTATCACAAAGTCTCAAAAATTAAAACCTGGCAACTGTATCACACATAATATAACTGCAAACATGCCCACTATATATATACACGCACACATTCATACATATATTTATCTTAATATAGGAAATAGGGGGGTACCAATATTTATCTTGCCTCCGGGCAACTGTGACGAACTTACGCCACTGAGTGAAGGACTCACCCTCTTAGAATTATTAAAGTGTGCAGTATACATGTGACAGCCATCAATGTCTGATTATTATGCAATCATAGTTCCAAAGCCTAACAATTGCAAAGTAAGTTTCCGCCATACTTTTGTACAGTATCAGTCCTTTCTAAATAACAAACATCCCTTCTAACCTCCCACTCTGCCATAAGGAAATCCTGTCCATAAAACTACCCCTTTACGGTATAAAGAGGTATTTAAGTCCCATTTAAATCTTTTGCATTGATACAGGATCGGCATGTCTTATTTAATACACAAAAAAAATCATGAAAATAATAATAATAATTCCCAGAGAATTTTATTATTGCATTCAGTAATAACATGTATGCACAGTTAAACAACTAGAAATAAAAGCTGATGTATGCTCAATGGAGCTGGCGAGGCTGTGGACTAGTTAAGTGATTTACTGCTATCACATCGCAATTTTAGGATTGATTCTACCAATACTGTACATCATGAGGCTGATTCCAAGTTGGGCATTATGCTAAGATTCACACAAATTGGTGATGTTTTCAATGCGCATGTATGTAAGTTGCTAAAAAGTAAGACAGAACATGCATCCCACAGAATCACTGGACTAATTGAGACTTGTGGTCTCAGAAATGTATTGGGCAATCATTGGCAGTGATTGGGAGGTGGCTATTCAGACCCATAGAGATGTTCCATCTTATGGCCATGTTATGGGAGTGTAGTGGAAGTGTTGCATAACTTTTTGTAAACTCAGGGGCTTAATAGATTACTTTGGAGACCATACTTTGATTGGGATTCTGGACCTAGCATGAGGTTGGTTCATATTTTGATGGTGTGACCGATGATTTCATCTAAGGATGCACCAAGTGGGATTGTAGAATCTAAAGACACACAAAGCGTGATGCAAGGATGTACACCAGGAAACGGCTTATACTGTTTCCCCCATCTCTACTTCAAAAGAAGCTGCTATAAGACCAGTGTTATTTATCTTGAGAAATAAGTGGGCTGCAGTTGAGAAATAAGTGGGCTGTCTCCTTCAGCAGATTCAGCTCTAGCTTTCTAGCCATTATAAAAGGCAATCTATGGAACTGGGTGCCAAAGCTATAGGTTCCCAAGTTATTACAGTCTCCAGCTCATTCCTCGGAGGTACTTGCAGTAGAACTTTTCTGCACCCAACAAGCTCTGTTTCCTTCTCAGCAGCATGTTTTTTCATCTCCTATAACCCACTTCCTTTTTCCCAATTCCAGACTCCTCTCCACACATCTATCCCTCTCTTCATCTCTCTAGAGAGCAAGTCTCTTTTTTTTATTTCCCGATCCCTCTTCTTACTGCCTCTTTCTTTCCAAGCATCATAGGTTCCACTCCCTTATCCCTGGTAAACTTCTGCAAAGTGTCATTTTCTACTCCTAATTGATAAAGTACAGAGTTTTTCTTCTCTAGCACTTTGGACGTGATTATTAGTAAGTCCTGGATGCCTGTGTATGTACATACAGTCAGTGTAGGACTGGGACATGAAGGTCCCACCAGGGGAAATGCAATTGTGGGGGCCCATGATTATGGGTGTAGCCAGGCAACAGAGGAGGTATGGCCAACCACCACAGAGGCTTGGCTAACCATTAGAGTACATAGGCCCTTGCTAGTGCATGCATAATAATATACCAGATAATGTACCAGATTAATAACAGTAATGCACTGGAGAAAATTCACCTTAGTCCTGTGCAGTATAATGTAACATATGTAAAATTAAAGTGTACTAGAATAGAGTTTGGAACCTAATACAAAGAGGAGGAGTGGGGCCCACCAGTGTTTACCCTGTTCCAATGTGAACCAGTCCAACCCTGCAGACAGTGCACCACTATTGTTTACAACTGTAATTGCTATTATCTTTTATTTATAAAGCATATTAATCTGCACTATAATTTGAAAGGATCATGCCACACACAAATAACATATCATAACAGAGCATAAGGTAAAGCGTAGCTGAATATAAGGAAATTGAGTGTGGAAAATGTATGGCAGCAGAATGTTCAGCCAATCGTAAAGCTGTCATTGGTGACTGGCATGCCTGTGCAGCTACCAGTGGTGTGTCATGGTTGGAGTAGCACAGACAGCAGAATGCAGAAACATGAAACATGAACCAGTTACTGTACAAATCTTAGAACAGTCATCCAATGTCAAATAACTGTCTTTCAATATTAGTCTTAACTGAACCTCCTTTCTTGGTGCTAAAAAAGGCTCCTGCTTTTGTGCTGCACAGGTTTTTTATGTATACTTATCCACCAGTTTGAGAACCTGAGTGGCTGGTGTTATTCATTTACTACTATTCTCGCTGCTGGAGACAGAGCCAGGACAATTGTTCCCATGATGTTCACAGCAGCTGCTGTCACCAAGGAGGCAATGAAGACCACCAAAGGAGGAACAGAGAGGGAATCAGCAATGACAGCTGACAGTGATAACAGTTGAGTTCCCTGGGTCCAGCCGCTAAACTGTGATGGTATTAAGAAAATTTCTAAACCACTCGTCCTTGTTGTGATGACAATCCTCAGCACTACAATGTAATTCTTCACTGCCTACCCACATTTGTTTAATTGTTTTAAATCTGTGGGAATAAGATCATGTGGAAGGTACAGCACACAGCTAATCCAAAGCACAGCATTACTAACTACCATTGGTAGTTACTAATGGTTTTAAACTAAATTCTATATTGCCACTGATAAGTTTTCTGTCTTTAAATGGTTTTATTTTAAGGTAGAATTGAAAAATATTAATTCCATACTGGTGCTTAAGTGAAAAATGTATTTTCAATTGGTTACTAATTCCCCTTGCACACCGCCGCTTCAACCCAGTTTATTGCCAGATTAATCTGGGACTCGGCTCAGTGTGAAAAACTCCCTCCCCCCAAAAAAAACCTGGGTCTAGTCACCCATAAATCCAACCTGGGTAGCTTGCAGGGTTGGACACAGGAAACATGGGTTAAGGGGCAGTGTGAATGGGTAACCCGAGTCATCCAACCCGGGTCCCATTTACACCCTATGCAGAACCATCTCACTGACGCTTGAAGATGTGCAGTATAAACAGAGCCACGGTATGAAAGGGCTCTAACATGTATTAGAACCATACTACAAAACCTGGGTCAGTACCAGGATTATGGTGTGAAAGAGGGCCTAATTCAGAGTTGATCGCAGCAGCAAATTTGTTAGCAGTTGGGCAAAACCATGGGGGTCATTCCAAGTTGATCGCTAGCTGCCGTTGTTCGCGCATGCGTATGCACCACAATGTGCACGCGCGACGTACGGGTACAAAGACCTTTGTGATTTTGCACAGGTTCTAGCGACGTTTTCATTCGCACTGGCGTCCGCAAGAAGATTGACAGGAAAGGGGCGTTTCTGGGAGTGTTTGGAAAAATGCAGGCGTGCCAGGGAAAACGCAGGCGTGGCTGGGCGAACGTTGGGCGGGTGTTTGACATCAAAAGCCAACCCTCCAACATTAGAATCAACGCACATGAAGAGTTAGTCCAGGGCTGGTCTAGTTTTGCACAAAATGTTTTTGCAGGCGCTCTGCTGCACAGGTGTTCGCACTTCTGCAAAGCTAAAATACACTCCCCGGTGGGAGGCGACAATGCGTTTGCATGGCTTTAAAAAACTACTAGCGAGAGATTAACTCGGAATGACCCCCCATGTGCACTGCAGGGGGGCAGATATAACATTTGCAGAGAGATTTAGATTTGGGTGGGTTATATTTAGAGATATGCACCGGAAATCTTTCGCATTTTGTATTTTGGTTATGGATTCGGTTCCGCGGCCATGTTTTGGATTCGGACGCGTTTTGGTAAAACCTCCCTTAAATTTTTTTTGATCAGATTCTGGTGTGTTTTGGATTCGGGTGGGGTTTTTTCAAAAACCCCTAAAAAACAGCTTAAACCATAGAATTTGGGGGTAATTTTGATCCTATAGTATTAGTAACCTCAATAACCATAATTTCCACTCATTTCCAGTCTATTCTGAACACCTCACAATATTATTTTTAGTTCTAAAATTTGCACCGAGGTCGCTGGATGACTAAGCTAAGTGACCCAAGTGGCCGGCACAAACACCTGGCCTATCTAGGAGTGGCACTGCAGAGTCAGACAGGATGGCACTTAAAAAAATTGGCCCCAAACATCACATGATGCAAAGATAAATTTAAAAAAAGAGGTGCAAGATGGAATTGTCCATGGGCCCTCCCACCCACCATTATGTTGTATAAACAGGACATGCACACTTTAACAAACCCATCATTTCAGCGACAGGGTGGCTGGAATGACTGGTTGGTTTGGGTCCCCACCAAAAAAAGAAGCAATCAATCTCTCCTTGCTCAAACTGGCTCTACAGAGGCAAGATGTCGACCTCATCATCATCCTCCGATTCCTCACCCCTTTCACTGTGTACGTCCCCCTCCTCACAGAGTATTAATTCATCCCCACTGGAATCCACCATCACAGGTCCCTGTGTACTTTCTGGAGGCAATTGCTGGTAAATGTATCCACGGAGGAATTGATTATAATTCATTTTGGTGAACATCATCTTCTCCACATTTTGTGGAAGTAACCTTGTACGCCGATCGCTGACAAGGTGACCGGCTGCACTAAATACTCTTTCAGAGTACACACTGGAGGGGGGGTGGGGGCAACTTAGGTAAAATAAAGCCAGTTTGTGCAAGGGCCTCCAAATTGCCTCTTTTTCCTGCCAGTATACGTACGGACTGTCTGACGTGCCTACTTGGATGCTGTCACTCATATAATCCTCCACCATTCTTTCAATGGTGACAGAATCATATGCAGTGACAGTAGACGACATGTCAGTAATCGTTGGCAGGTCCTTCAGTCCGGACCAGATGTCAGCACTTGCTCCTGACTGCCCTACATCGCCGCCAGTGGGTGGTTTTGGAAACTTGATCCTTTTCCTGGCAGCTCCAGTGGCAGGAGAAAATGAAGGAGCTGTTGGCGGGTCACGTTCCACTTGACTTGACAAGTGTCTCACCAGCAGGTCTTTGAACATCTGCAGACTTGTGTCTGCCGGAAAGAGAGATACAACATAGGCTTTAAACCTAGGATCGAGCACGGTGGCCAAAATGTAGTGCTCTGATTTCAACAGGTTGACCACCCGTGAATCCTGGTTAAGCAAATTAAGGGCTCCATCCACAAGTCCCACATGCCTAGCGGAATCGCTCCATTTTAGCTTCTCCTTCAATCTCTCCAGCTGCTTCTGCAAAAACCTGATGAGGGGAATGACCTTATTCAGGCTGGCAGTGAATGAACTGACTTCACGTGTGGCAAGTTCAAAGGGTTGCAGAACCTTGCACAACGTTGAACTCATTCTCCACTGCACTTGAGTCAGGTACATTCCCCCTCCTTTGCCTATATCGTAGGCAGATGTATAGGCTTGAATGGCCTTTTGCTGCTCCTCCATCCTCTGAAGCATATAGAGGGTTGAATTCCACCTCGTTACCACCTCTTGCTTCAGCTGATGGCGGGGCAGGTTCAGGAGTGTTTGCTGGTGCTTCAGTCTTCGGCACGCGGTGGCTGAATGCCGAAAGTGGCCCGCAATTCTTCGGGCCACCGACAGCATCTCTTGCACACCCCTGTCGTTTTTTAAAATATTCTGCACCACCAAATTCATTGTATGTGCAAAAAATGGGACGTGCTGGAATTTGCCCACATGTAATGCATGCACAATATTGGTGGCGTTGTCTGATATCACAAATCCGCAGGAGAGTCCAATTGGGGTAAGCCAATCTGCGATGATGCTCCTCAGTTTCCGTAAAGGGTTGTCAGCTGTGTGCCTCTTATGGAAAGTGGTGATACAAAGCGTAGCCTGCCTAGGAACGAGTTGGCATTTGCGAGATGCTGCTACTGGTGCCGCCACTGCTGTTGTTGCTGCGGGAGGCAATACATCTACCCAATGGGCTGTCACAGTCATATAGTCCTGAGTCTGCCCTGCTCCACTTGTCCACATGTCCATGGTTAAGTGGACATTGGGTACAACTGCATTTTTTAGGACACTGGTGACTCTTTTTCTGATGTCTGTGTACATTCTCGGTATCGCCTTCCTAGAGAAGTGGAACCTAGATGGCATTTGGTACCGGGGATACACTACCTCAAGAATTTCTCTAAGTCCCTGTGAACTAACAGTGGAAACTGGACGCACGTCTAACACCAACATAGTTGTCAAGGCCTGAGTTATCCGCTTTGCAACAGGATGACTGCTGTGATATTTCATCTTCCTTGCAAAGAACTGTTGGACAGTCAATTGCTTACTGGAAGTAGTACAAGTGGTCTTCCGACTTCCCCTCTGGGATGATGATCGACTCCCAGTAGCAACAACAGCAGCGCCAGCAGCAGTAGGCATTACACTCAAGGATCCATCGGAGGAATTTCAGTCAGGAGTGGACTCGTCAGACTTGCCAGTGACATGGCCTGCAGGACTATTGGCGTTCCTGTCTAAGGAGGAAATTGACACTGAGGGAGTTGGTGGTGTGGTTTGCAGGAGCTTGGGTATAAGAGGAAGAAGGGATTTAGTTGTCAGTGGACTGCTTCCGCTGTCACCCAAAGTTTTTGAACTTGTCAATGACTTCTGATGAATGTGCTCCAGGTGCCGTATAAGGGAGGATGTTCCTAGGTGGTTAACATCCTTACCCTTACTTATTACAGCTTGACAAAGGCAACACATGGCTTGACACCTGTTGTCCGCATTTCTGTTAAAATAATTCCACACCGAAGAGGTGATTTTTTTTTGGTATTTTGACCAGGCATGTCAATGGCCATATACGTCCCACGGACAACATGTGTCTCCCCGGGTGCCTGACTTAAACAAACCACCTCACCATCAGAATCCTCCTTGTCCATTTCCTCCTCAGCGCCAGTAACACCCATATCCTCATCCTGGTGTACTTCAACAGTGACATCTTCAATTTGAAGATCAGGAACTGGACTGTGGGGGCTCCTGCCAGCACTTGCAGGGGGCGTGCAAATGGTGGAAGGAGCCACCTCTTCCCGTCCAGTGTTGGGAAGGTCAGGCATCGCAACCAACACAATTGGACTTTCCTTGTAGATTTGTGATTTAGAAGAACGCACAGTTCTTTGCCGTGCTTTTGCCAGCTTAACTCTTTTCATTTTTCTAGCGGGAGGATGAGTGCTTCCATCCTCATGTGAAGCTGACCCACTAGTCATGACGAACATAGGAGAGGGCCTTAGCCGTTCCTTGCCACTCCGTGTCGTAAATGTCATATTGGCAATTTTACGCTTCTCCTCAGACGCTTTTAATTTAGATTTTTGGGTCATTTTACTGAACTTTTTTGGGGGGGATTTTACATGTTCTCTACTATGACATTGGGCATCAGCCTTGGCAGACGACGTTGATGGCATTAAATCGTCTCTGCCATGACTAGTGGCCGCAGCTTCAGCACTAGGTGGAAGTGGATCTTGATCTTTCCCTATTTTACCCTCCACGTTTTTGTTCTCCATTTTTTAATGTGTGGAACTATATGCCAGTAATATATCAAAGCAATGGCCTACTGTACTGTACTACTCTATACTGGTGGTCACCACAATGCTGCACTGTACTACTATATACTGCTCACAACAATGCAGCACAGATATGGATACTTGAAGTGACACGGAGCTGCAAGATACAGCAATGGCCTACTGTACTGTACTACTATATACTGGTGGTCACCAAAATGCTGCACTGTACTACTATATACTGCTCACAACAATGCAGCACAGATATGGATACTTGAAGTGACACGGAGCTGCAAGATACAGCAATGGCCTATTGTACTGTACTACTATTATTATTATTATTATTATCATTTATTTATATGGCGCCACAAGGGTTCCGCAGCGCCCAATTACGGAGTACATGTGCACATAATCAAAACAGTGACTTACAGTTGAAATCAATTTTGGACAAGTACAGGGTAACTAAGCATAACTACACCAGTAAATGACAGAGATAAGTTCCAGGTGGCCCAAAAACTGTGATTTGGGCAGTTGAGAATTATTAAAGTAAGAAAAGGGTGAGCACATGAGGGAAGAGGGCCCTACTCGTGAGAGCTTACATTCTAGGGGGAGGGGTAGACAGACAGGGGTGACACAGATGGGGTACATAGAGAGCATGGAACAGAGGGTTAGGATGAGATTTGGCTGGGTTTGGTAAAGAAATGGGTCTTGAGAGCCCGTTTGAAGTTTTGTAGAGAGGTGGAGAGTCTGAGGGGGAGAGGTAAAGAATTCCAAAGGAAGGGAGCAGCATGTGAAAAATCTTGGAGATAGGAGTGGGAGGAAGTAATCAGGAGACAGGAGAGGCGGCGTGCATTAGCAGAGCGAAGAGGACGGGTGGGAGAGTAAAGGGAGATAAGGTCAGAGATGTAAATGGGAGAGGATTGGGTGAGAGCTTTGTAAGTGAGAGTGAGAAGTTTGGATTGGATTCTGAAGGGGAAGGGAAGCCAGTGAAGGGCTAGTAGGAGAGGGGAGGTGGATGTAGTGCGTTTGGTGAGGAAGATGAGCCGAGCAGCAGCATTGAGGATAGACTGGAGTGGAGAGAGGTAATTGTCAGGGAGGCCAGTTAAGAGGAGATTACAGTAGTCCAGTCTGGAAATAATCAGTGAGTGAATAATGATCTTAGTGGCATCCTGGGTGAGAAAAGGTCTGATCCTGGAAATGTTTTTGAGATGAAAATGACAGGTTTGTGAGAGGTGCTGAATGTGTGGTTTGAAGGAGAGGGAGGAGTCAAGGATTACACCAAGACAGCGTACTTGGGGGCTAGAGGAGATAGTCGTGCCATCAATGGATAATGAGATTGTGGGAGGTGAGGTTGTGCGGGAGGGTGGGAAGATGATCAGCTCAGTCTTAGACATGTTGAGTTTAAGAAAGCGCTGGGACATCCAGGAAGAGATAGCAGAAAGACAGTTAGAGGCACGAGTGAGGAGAGCCGTGAAGAGATCAGGGGAGGAGAGGAAGATTTGAGTGTCATCAGCATAGAGGTGATACTGGAAATTAAAAGAACTAATGAGTTCACCTAAAGAGGACGTATAGAGAGAGAAAAGGAGAGGCCCAAGAACAGAACCTTGGGGGACACCAACAGTTAGTGGAAGTGGGGGGGAGGTAGCATCATGAGAGGAGACAGAGAAGGAACGATCAGAGAGGTAGGAGGACAGCCAGGAGAGGGCAGTATCGTGTAGACCAAGAGAGTGAAGGATTTGCAGAAGAAGAGGGTGGTCCACAGTGTCAAAAGCAGCAGAGAGGTCAAGAAGAATAAGCAGAGAGTAGTGGCCCTTAGATTTGGCGCCATGGAGGTCATTGCAGACTTTTGTGAGGGCAGTTTCAGTGGAGTGGAGAGAGCGGAAACCAGACTGGTATGGGTCAAGCAGTGAGTGAGAGGAAAGAAAGGCAGTAAGGCGATTATAGACAATACGCTCAAGAAGTTTGGAGGCAAAGGGGAGGAGAGAGATGGGTCGATAGTTGGAGAGAGTGTTAGGATCAAGGGTAGGTTTTTTAAGAATAGGGGAGACAAGAGCATGCTTGAAGGCAGAGGGGACAGTGCCTGATGAGAGGGAGAGATTGAGAAGGTGGGCAAAATGGGAACAGGCAGAAGGAGAGAGGTAGCGAAGGAGGTGGGAGGGGATAGGGTCGAGTGGGGAGGTTGTGGGGGGGGGAGGAGTGTATGAGGGCCATGACTTCCTCACCAGATACTAGGGAGAAAGATGTCAGAGTTGGTAAGAGGGTAGGGGAGGGGTGGCAAAGGATGGGTGGTGGCTGGTTGCTGGACTGGTGGGATGTGATGTCCTGACGTATGGAGTCAATCTTGGATGGGAAGTAAGTGGCAAAGTCAAGAGCAGACAATGAGGAAGGGAGAGGAGGTGGTGGTGGGCAGAGGAGGGAGTTAACAGTGGCAAAGAGGCGCCGGGGGTTGGAAGAGTGGGTAGAGATGAGGATTTTGAAGTATGATTGTTTAGCAAGGGAAAGGGCAGCACTGAAGGATGAGAGCATGAATTTGAAATGGGAGGAAGTCTGCTTGAGAGCGTGATTTCCTCCAGTGTCGCTCGGCAGTACGTGAGCATTTTTGTAGATATCTGGTGCATTTGGTGTGCCAGGGTTGAGGTGTTGATCTGCGAGGGTGAATAGTGGTTGGCGGAGCAACAGAGTCAAGGGCTGAAGTAAGAGATGCATTGTATAGAGATGTGGCTTGTTCAGGGCATGTGAGAGAGAGAAGAGGAGAGAGAAGCGAGTCAAACAGGGAGGATAGGGATGAGGTGTCAATAGCCTCAATATTACGCTTAGTGATGGTAGCCTTAGGAGGGAGAGATGGGGGAGCAGAGATAGATAAGTTGAATGAGAGCAAGTGGTGGTCAGGGAGGGGAAAAGGGGAATTGGAGAAATCAGAAATATCACAGCGGTGAGTGAAAACCAGATCCAGTGAGCTCCCGTTCACATGGGAGGGTGAGCTGGTCCACTGGGAGAGACCAAGTGAAGATGTGAGGTTAAGGAGTTTAGAGGCAGGTGGTTTTGTGGGGTTATCGATAGGGATGTTGAAATCACCTAGGATAATGGTGGGAATGTCAGAAGAGAGGAAGTGAGGTAGCCAGGAAGCAAAGTTGTCGAGGAATTTAGAGGAAATGCCAGGTGGACGGTAAATGACAGCAACTCGAAGATTAGTGGGTTGGTAGAGGCGAATTGCATGGACCTCAAATGTAGAGAATGTAAGAGATGGTTCTGGAGGTATAAGTTGGTATGTGTAGCTTGAGGGTAAAAGGATCCCAACACCACCCCTATGACGACCCCCAGGTCGGGGTGTGTGTGAGAATGTAAGGCCCCCAGCCGAGAGAGAAGCAGGAGAAGCAGTGTCATAGGGTGTAATCCAGGTTTCAGTAATGGCCAGGAGGTGCAGGGAGTTGGATATGAAGAGGTCGTGAGTGGGGGTCAATTTGTTGCAAACAGATCTGGCATTCCAGAGTGCACAGGATAAGGGGTATGAGTTTGTTGGAGAGATGTGAATGAGATTATCAGGATTGCTATGGCGTTGAGGTAAGCTTGATGGGGAAGGAAGGGATAAAGAGGGTGAATTGATGGTGCTGGGGCCTTGGCTAGGAAGGGAGACTGCAGGAGTGAGGCAGGGAGGGAGTGCAGTATGATACTGGTGGAAGAGAGGTGAGGAGACAGGCAGAGGAGGGAGAGAGCAGGGTTGAGTGGTGGGGTATAAATGGTGTGAAGGGGCAGAAGTGAATTGCAGTGGGGAAACAGAAGAGGAGGGGAAGGGAGGCAGACAGAGGAGAGGAGACAGCATGAGATGTAGGAGACTGGGAGAGAGGGATAAAGGTGGTAACAGGGGACAGAAAAAAGGAATAGGAAGACAAGGATTAATGGGGGATGTTGCCAGCATGGCCATAGTGTGGCTGGGGTAAATAGTGGTAGCAAAATGAGAGCAGGAGGAGGAGTGGTGGCTGAATAAGAGAGCAGTGAAGTTTGTAGAAATAAAAATCAATTTTAAACTGTCGTTAGTATCTACAGGTTGACAGTAGCTCAAATATTTGCTGATGTTAGTTGGAAAATTACACAGTGTTGGCAAACCAAGTCAGTGTTACTTCAGTAAATATGCTCCTCAGTGACACATTTGTTTTCCAGGTATTTGCAGGGTCAGAGTAGAAGTTGCATTGCAGGTGTTTGTGCAGAAAGTGAATGTATAGTTTTCCGAATAAGTGAGGTTTGGAGAATATTAGGAGTAAACAAACATTTGTAGCTGCAGTCCAAGTATTGGTGGTTTGTGTTGGTTTTTTTGTGTGCAATTGATGGTGCTTCCTTTCAGTTTCCATCCAGTAGAAGTCCAGTAAAAGTCACAAATGACACCCTTAGAAATTTTCTCCCTTTGAAAGCTTTCAACCCACACTGAATCAGCTACGCTGATTCAGCTAGACTACAAACTAATATAAAGAGCAACAAACATGTGTTTGTGACCACATTGATTGAATGGACCCACCCCTAGCCCATCACCCGTTTAAAGCAATAAAACTTACACAGACAAATGGTGAAACCATCACACATTTCCCAAATGCTAAAAATAAAGTTTGCTTAAATCTGCTAATGATTAATAAGCTAAACATACCTATTGCTAAGCATTCATGATAGTCATATATGATAATTAACAGATGCAGTGTAGCTTGCTGGCGCTTGTAGTCCCACTAGACATACCTATTGCTAAGCATTTATGATAGTCATATATGATAATTAACAGATGCAGTGTAGCTTGCTGGCGCTTGTAGTCCCACTAGACATACCTATTGCTAAGCATTCATGATAGTCATATATGATAATTAACAGATGCAGTGTAGCTTGCTGGCGCTTGTAGTCCCACTAGACATACCTATTGCTAAGCATTCATGATAGTCATATATGATAATTAACAGATGCAGTGTAGCTTGCTGGCGCTTGTAGTCCCACTAGACATACCTGGTAAGAGAACAATGAGATATGAGGTTACTTCATAGTCCTTGCAAATTGATCACTAATTTTCCAGTAAAAGTCACAGATGACACCCTTAGAAATGTTCTCCCTTTGAAAGATTTCAACCCACACTGAATCAGCTACGCTGATTCAGCTAAACTACAAACTACTATATACTGGTGGTCACCAAAATGCTGCAATGTACTACTATATACTGCTCACAACAATGCAGCACAGATATGGATACTTGAAGTGACACAGAGCTGCAAGATACAGCAATGGCCTACTGTACTGTACTACTATATACTGGTGGTCACCAAAATGCTGCACTGACCTACTATATACTGCTCACAACAATGCAGCACAGATATGGATACTTGAAGTGACACAGAGCTGCAAGATACAGCAATGGCCTACTGTACTTTACTACTATATACTGGTGGTCACCAAAATGCTGCACTGTACTACTATATACTGCTCACAACAATGCAGCACAGATATGGATACTTGAAGTGACACAGAGCTGCAAGATACAGCAATATCCTACTGTACTGTACTACTATATACTGGTGGTCACCAAAATGCTGCACTGTACTACTATATACTGCTCACAACAATGCAGCATAGATATGGATACATGAAGTGACACGGAGCTGCAAGATACAGCAATGGCCTACTGTACTACAGTACTACTATATACTGGTGGTCACCAAAATGCAGCACTGTACTACTATATACTGCTCACAACAATGCAGCATAGATATGGATACTTGAAGTGACATGGAGCTGCAAGATACAGCAATGGCCTACTGTACTGTACCTACTATATACTGGTGGTCACCAAAATGCTGCACTGTACTACTATATACTGCTCACAACAATGCAGCACAGATATGGATACTTGAAGTGACACAGAGCTGCAAGATACAGCAATGGCCTACTGTACTGTACTACTATGTACTGGTGGTCACCAAAATGCTGCATTGTACTACTATATACTGCTCACAACAATGCAGCACAGATATGGATACTTGAAGTGACACAGAGCTGCAAGATACAGCAATGGCCTACTGTACTGTACTACTATATACTGGTGGTCACCAAAATGCTGCACTGTACTACTATATACTGCTCACAACAATGCAGCACAGATATGGATACTTGAAGTGACACAGAGCTGCAAGATACAGCAATGGCCTACTGTACTGTACTACTATATACTGGTGGTCACCAAAATGCTGCACTGTACTACTATATACTGCTCACAACAATGCAGCACAGATATGGATACTTGAAGTGACACAGAGCTGCAAGATACAGCAATGGCCTACTGTACTGTACTACTATATACTGGTGGTTACCAAAATGCTGCACTGTCCTACTATATACTGCTCACAACAATGCAGCACAGATATGGATACTTGAAGTGACACAGAGCTGCAAGATACAGCAATGGCCTACTGTACTGTACTACTATATACTGGTGGTTACAAAAATGCTGCACTGTACTATTATATAGTATATACTGGTCACACAACAATGCAGCAGATATTGAGCACTGATCAGGATACTAGAACTGAGTCTGACACGGAGCTGCAAGATACAGCAATGGCCTACTGTACTGTACTACTATAATGTACTGGTGGTCACCACAATGCAGCACATTGAGCACAGATAATGAGCTTTTCAGGCAGAGAACATAGCCATGTCCTCCCCGCTCAATCTACAATGCACGAGTGAAAATGGCGGCGACGCGCAGTTCTTTATATGGAATACGAATCTCGCGAGAATCCGACAGCGGGATTAGGAAGTTCGGCCTCATTCAGGTTAACTGAGCAAGGTGGGAAGATCCAAGGCTGCCTCGGACCCGTGTAAAACACGTGAAGTTCGGGGGGGTTCGGATCTCGACGAACCGAACCCTCTCATCTCTAGTTATATTGTTTCTGTGCAGGGTAAATACTGACTGCTTTATTTTTACACTGCAATTTAGATTTCAGTTTGAACACACCGCAACCAAATCTAACTCTCTCTGTACATGTTATATCTGCCCCCCTGCAGTGCACATAGGCCCTCATTCCGAGTTGTTCGCTCGGTATTTTTCATCGCATCGCAGTGAAAATCCGCTTAGTACGCATGCGCAATGTTCGCACTGCGACTGCGCCAAGTAACTTTACTATGAAGAAAGTAATTTTACTCACGGCTTTTTCTTCGCTCCGGCGATCGTAATGTGATTGACAGGAAATGGGTGTTACTGGGCGGAAACACGGCGTTTCAGGGGCGTGTGGCTGAAAACGCTACCGTTTCCGGAAAAAACGCAGGAGTGGCCGGGGAAACGGTGGGAGTGCCTGGGCGAACGCTGGGTGTGTTTGTGACGTCAACCAGGAACGACAAGCACTGAAATGATCGCACAGGCAGAGTAAGTCTGGAGCTACTCAGAAACTGCTAAGTAGTTAGTAATCGCAATATTGCGAATACATCGGTCGCAATTTTAAGAAGCTAAGATTCACTCCCAGTAGGCGGCGGCTTAGCGTGTGCAACTCTGCTAAATTCGCCTTGCGACCGATCAACTCGGAATGAGGGCCATAGTTTTGCCCAACTGCTAACAAATTTGCTGCTGCGATCAACTCTGAATTAGGCCCAGAGATATTAATGTATTACAGATAGACTGACTGCTGTTTAAAGCAAAGGGAAAAACAGAAGTTACGTAAAGCTCTGTCTTCTGATACATAATCTGAATCAATGAACTACATGTGAATTGGAACACAATATAATGTATATATATATATATATATATATATATATATATATCTTTTGAACTTTTATATATACTGTATATTTGACCAGTAATACATATATTTACTTTATTATGAAAAACAAAATACAAATATATAGTTAGGACCCACAGATTGTTCAAACCAAATAATACAATAAGGGGGCTATTCAGAGCTGGACGCAGACGGCCAAAAATCGCAACCTGACGATTTTGGCAGTCTGCGCACTAGCAGCAGCCACAGTCCACCTGTGCAACCTATCTTAATGCTCTTAATGCAATTTGAATGACAGGAAGTGGGCATTTGGGGGCAGCGACGCAGCATTGGGGGTTGAGGGGAGCAGGTGTGTCATAGCCATTTTCAGGGCAGCCCGATGACATCACCTGCGATTCCTGTGATTGGAAACATGGCAGCAGTGCGCCTGCATGGCTGCATATGCAGGGGTCATCTTTTATTTTAATTCCTGCGATGTGATCGCAATTGAATTGTGATTGCATTGCGGTACATCACCATGTGATTTGATCCTTAGCAGTTTTTGCTAATTAAGCAAAAACTGCTAATGACTCTGCATAACCCCCTAAGTATCTTAATGCATAGAAATATCAAAATAAATTAAACCTTTATATGTAAGGAAGATTCGCTGTATTTATTTATCCATATACAAGGTGTGGCTATTAAATAATAGTGATGAGCGGGTTCGGTTCCTCGGAATCCGAACCCCCCCGAACTTCACCCATTTTACACGGTTCCGAGGCGGACTCGAATCTTCCCGCCTTGCTCGGTTAACCCGAGGGCGCCCGAACGTCATCATCCCGCTGTCAGATTCTCGCGAGATTCGTTTTCTATATAAGGAGCCGCGCGTCGCCGCCATTTTCACTCGTGCATTGGAGATGATAGGGAGAGGACGTGTGCAGCGTTCTCTCAGTTGTGTTCAATGTGCTGCAAATATCTGTGTTCAGTGTGCTGCAAATATCTGTGCTCAGTGTGCTTACAAATATCTGTGCTCAGTGTGCTGAAAATATCTACGTTCTCTGCCTGAAAAACGCTCCATATCTATGCTCAGTATGCTGCAAATATCTGTGCTCAGTGTGCTTTATTGTGGGGACTGGGGACCTCCAGTATTATATAGTAGGAGGACAGTGCAGAGTTTTGCTGACCAGTGACCACCAGTATTATACGTTCTCTGCCTGAAAAACGCTCCATATCTGTGCTGCATTGTAGTATATAGTAGGAGGACAGTGCAGAATTTTGCTGACCAGTGACCACCAGTATTATATCAGTACGGTACAGTAGTCCACTGCTCTACCTACCTCTGTGTCGTCAAGTATACTTTCCATCCATACCTGTGGTGCATTTTAGTTGTTGTGCGCAGTATATATAGTAGGAGGACAGTGCATAATTTTGCTGACCACCAGTATATAATATATAGCAGTACGGTACAGTAGTCCACTGCTCTACCTACCTCTGTGTCGTCAAGTATACTATCCATCCATACCCGTGGTGCATTTAAGTTTTGCGCAGTATATATAGTAGGAGGACAGTGCATAATTTTGCTGACCACCAGTATATAATATATAGCAGTACGGTACAGTAGTCCACTGCTCTACCTACCTCTGTGTCGTCAAGTATACTATCCATCCATACCTGTGGTGCATTTAAGTTTTGCGCAGTATATACAGTAGGAAGACAGTGCATAATTTTGCTGACCACCAGTATATAATATATAGCAGTACGGTACAGTAGTCCACTGCTCTACCTACCTCTGTGTCGTCAAGTATACTATCCATCCATACCTGTGGTGCATTTAAGTTTTGCGCAGTATATATAGTTGGAGGACAGTGCATAATTTTGCTGACCACCAGTATATAATATATAGCAGTACGGCACAGTAGGCCATTGCTATTGATATATTACTGGCATATAATTCCACACATTAACAAATGGAGAACAAAACTGTGGAGGGTAAAATAGGGAAAAATCAAGATCCACTTCAACCTCATGCTGAAGCTGCTGCCACTAGTCATGGCCGAGACGTTGAAATGCCATCAACGTCGCCTGCCAAGGCCGATGCCCAATGTCATAGTAGAGAGCATGTAAAATCCAAAAAACAAAAGTTCAGTAAAATGACCCAAAAATCAAAATTAAAAGCGTCTGATGAGAAGCGTAAACTTGCCAATATGCCATTTACGACACGGAGTGGCAAGGAACGGCTGAGGCCCTGGCCTATGTTCATGGCTAGTGGTTCAGATTCACATGAGGATGGAAGCACTCATCCTCTCGTTAGAAAACTGCAGTGCCACTCCTAGATGGGCCAGGTGTGTGTGTCAGCCACTTGGGTCATTTTGCTTAGTCACACAGCTACCTCATTGCACCTCTTTTTTTCTTTGCATCATGTGCTGTTTGGGGACTATTTTTTAAATCTGCCATCCTGTCTGACACTGCAGTGCCACTCCTAGATGGGCCAGGTGTTTGTATCGGCCACTTGGGTCGCTTAGCTTAGCCATCCAGCGACCTTGGTGCACCTTGTTTTTTCTTTGCATCATGTGCTGTTTGGGGACTATTTTTTGAAGTGCCATTCTGTCTGACACTGCAGTGCCACTCCTAGATGGGCCAGGTGTTTGTGTCGGCCACTTGGGTCGCTTAGCTTAGTCACACTGCTACCTCATTGCACCTCTTTTTTTCTTTGCATCATGTGCTGTTTGGGGACTATTTTTTAAATCTGCCATCCTGTCTGACACTGCAGTGCCACTCCTAGATGGGCAGGTGTTTGTGTCGGCCACTTGGGTCGCTTAGCTTAGCCACACAGCTACCTCATTGCACCTCTTTTTTTTCTTTACATCATGTGCTGTTTGGGGACTATTTTTTAAATCTGCCATCCTGTCTGACACTGCAGTGCCACTCCTAGATGGGCCAGGTGTTTGTGTCGGCTACTTGGGTCGCTTAGCTTAGTCATCCAGCGGCCTCAGTGCAAATTTTAGGACTAGAAATAATATTGTGAGGTGTGAGGTGTTCAGAATAGACTGGAATTGAGTGGAAATTATGGTTATTGAGGTTAATAATACTATGGGATCAAAATGACCCCCAAATTCTATGATTTAAGCTGTTTTTGAGGGTTTTTTGTAAAAAAAAAACACCCGAATCCAAAACACACCCGAATACGACACAAAAATTTTTCAGGGAGGTTTTGCCAAAACGCGTTCGAATCCAAAACACGGCCGCGGAACCGAATCCAAAACCAAAACATAAAACCCGAAAAATGTCCGGTGCACATCACTATTAAATAACTGGACTACACTGGCAAAAAAATAAACCATACTGCATGAGTAAAAAGGGAGTATCCCGAACGGTTTTTCAAGTTTTATCCCTCTCGCACAAATAGTTTGCTGTCACACAGTATTCACAGAAATTGTGTTTTTACCATGCATCGTGAAATTGCTTAGTTCAAAAGTACAGCAATGTGTTAACTTAATATTTTATCTAAATTGAACATAACGCCCATCAAATCTTTCCATATGCTAACCAATGCTTATGGGGCAGATTGTATGTCAAGTGCAAGTGCTTGAGTGTATCAAAAGATTTAGTGCTGGTCGCATGATGAACATCCCAGAAGACCTTGCACATCAAAACAAACGAAAATGTGCAAAAAATTAAGAAACTTGTTTAAACTGACCGTTGACTCAGGATCCAAACGATAGCAGAAATGGTAAATGTTGGCACAGAAACTGTTAGGCAAGTTTTACACCAAGATCTTAATATGACAAAAGTTATGCTAAGATGGTTCTAAGCAGAATGAAAATCAAAAGTGAATTTGTACAGACATTTTGAAAACAATTTATGCAGATTCACATTTTTTTAGATAAAGTTATTACTTGTGATGAAACATGTATCTTCTTTTACGATCCTGAGACAAAATGCAAGTCCATCATGCACTGGAAAACACCATCATCAGCAAGAATGAAGAAAACACATCAAGGCATATCAAGGGTGATATTTTTGCAGACTGGGTACCAGAAGGCACAAAAGTGAATCAACATTACTACAAAAATGTACTAGAAACGTTGCGGGAAAGAAAGATGCCAAAGTTATGGAAAAATTGTTTCATCCTCCAACAAGACAGCATACCAGCACACACATCTCTCTGTGAAGCAGTATTTGGCTGAGAAACAGATTGCAGTGCTAGATCATCTCCATACTCACCAGACCTAGCACGGTGTAACTTCTTTCTTTTCCCTAAGGTCAAATGAGGTAAAGAAGAAAACGACAGAGCTGTTGAGACAAGAGATACAGATGGAGCGGCTCTCATTCAGTGCAGCTCCATCGCAGGCGTGTTCTCCTGGCGTGACTAGGCAATCCGTCCGCCTAGCCCCACTGGGAGTGCACAGAGACGCTCTCCCATTCTAGTGAATTGGGCACATCTCCGTCAGCGTCTCCATCATGGAAGCGCGCATGACCCGGATGGAGATGCTCTCCCATTTTAGCGAAAGGGGTGCATCTCCGCCACGGGCGTGCATGCGCCCCGGGATGGAGATGCTCTCTGTATTAGGCACACCTGGCTGGGAACACCCAGGCACAGATGTAGTGATGACTAGCATGGCTCCATCTGTACGTAGGCCCAGTTCTCAGAGAACTGGACCCACCTGAACTTTCCGATCCGTGCTGGGATTCGAGTCCGGCTCTGGTTTTCCCACCTAACTTGAATCCCAAAACGAGGCAAAATGTTATCCTGATATCGTATTCTTGTGGGGTTTTCGATTCTATAAAGGTCCTGGTGATCGGCGCCATTTTCATTCCAGCTGTGGCGAGTGTACTGAACGGACATGTCCATCTCAGTGCTGTGTTGTGTGGCATGGGCGTGGGGCTGGTGGCTGCTGTGGGGCTGGTGTATCAGTCCAGGGGTGCTCTGTCTGTCATCTGCTGTATCTGACAAGGGGTGCTCTGTCCACCTAGGTGTGATTAGTCCATACATCCAGGGGCTCTGCCCCAGTGTTAACTAAAAACCCAGTATACTGTGTATATCCAGGAGCTGATGTGTCCTATCAGTATGCAGGGGCCCTGCTCCAGTGTTAAAAAAATAAAACTAATATTTTATTAATTGAAAATAAAAAATATATTTTTTGTGCTGTACCCCAGTATACATCCAGGGGTTGCTGTGCCTGTATAGGGGTGCTCTGTCCATACATCCATGGGCTCTGCCCTAGTATTAAAAAAAATAAAACTAATATTTTGTTAATTTAAAAAAAAAAAAATTCCGTGTTGTACCCCAGTATACATCCGGGGGCTGCTGTGTCTGTATAGGGGTGCTCTGTCTGTCCATACAGTGGCTCCGCCACAGTGTGAAATTAAAATAATAAAAGTTAAAAAGACTAAATATAATTATGAAAAAAAAATTGTGCTGTACCCCAGTTTACTACACAAATTTTATTTTATTTTCATAAGTACTGTGACACTGCCAGTCAGACCACAGTAAATTATTATTTCGTACTCATAAGCGTATTGTGCAACACTGTGGGTGAAGGTGGTACCACAGTAATATATTTTCATACTTATACACGTATTGTGCGACACTGTGGGTGAAGGTGGTACCACAGTAGCATATTTTATTTTATACTGAAACACGTATATTGCGACACTGTGGGTGAAGATGTTACCACAGTAATATATTTTATTTGGTACTCATACACGTATTGTGCAACACTTTGGGTGAAGGTGGTATCACATTAATATTTTTTATTTCATACTCATAATCGTATTGTATGATACTGTAGGTGAAAGTAAACCGTAGTGTTGGATTATTATCTCTGACTCAGATGTATTTTGACATTGTATGTGGTAAATTTTTTAAACAACTTGTGGTGTGTGCTGTACCCCACTTGATTCGTGTTTGTTGATCGTTGTGGAGGATGAATAATTGAGAGGAGAGTAGGAAGCACAAACTAGTGCTGCAAGTGCTGCCACCAATCAGGATGATACAAGTCCATCAATGTCATCTACTAAGGCTGATGCCCAAGGGTATAGAGATGACTTAAGACAGGGCATGTAAAATCAAAGAGAAAGTAAAAATCGGATTAGTAAAAATCAGATTAATGCAATAACCAATAAAAATTGTTGTCTATGCAATAAAATCCATCACCAGTGATCCCACTTATTAATTAAATTTTTTAAAATCAAACACATTAAATTAAATTACTAGCCAATCCTTCCTTCAACTACATACACACTCTACCTCCCTTGTGCCTCTGATCTAGTTATTGATAAATATTTGTGTAAGACCATTTATGCTGATTTGCTTTCATATAAAAAAAATTTTTAAAAAGCTAAAATCACATGATTTGGCCTTTTTTGTTCCTAGAGTATAATTAACCCCAATAACATTAATTTCCAGGCATTTCCAGGAAATTTTAACCACAGTACAAACAATGAAAATACTGTATATATTGTGCAATATATATTTTTAGATGCTGTAATCATCGGTACAGATTATTTTCAGCCTCAATGTAGGATCAGTTCCTGAAATACATATTTGACCTGGAGAAGGGTCCACCTGTTGGAGTAGTTTGGAGTAGCAACAATGGGTAGAGTGCTTCAAGTTTCCACAGCCAGCTTTACACACGGTATATACCATGTAAATAAATATGTATGTTTTTGTTTAATACATACAACTAATTTTTGTATTAATTAAACATATTTCCACTTTATTGCAGATATCCTGGCAGAAAGAAAGTGAAATTGCACAGAGTCCTGGCTGAGGCTCCCTTATATGGAATCCAAAACCTGCAAGATCCGACCCTGTATGAAAACAATATTGTAAGGTGGTCAAATTGACTGGAACTGAGTGGAAATGAGTGGAAATCAATGTTACTGAGGTTAATAATACAGTAGGAACAAAAACAGGCCAAAATTATGTAATATTAGCTGTTTTCATGATTTAAAAACACATAAAATACAGAGATTTGAGCAGAGTGCTGTGTATGCTATTGAGTGGTGTTCTGTGCAAATGTGTGGAAAAATAAAAAAATAAAATAAAGGTAGAAATGAAAATAAAATAAAAATAAAAATAAAATAAAAAGTGAAAGAAAACGGGGAAGGGGGGAGGGGGAGTGCAATGTTTACAGCTCCTCTGTTGATATTTTGTTGGAGCTTTAAGACACTTTTTCAGCAGGGAGGAAAGAACAGTCTTTTGATTGAACTATCCCTAACTTACCCTGTTTCTTCTTCTTTGATGTAGCCGTGACCGGGAGTAACTTCCGGTAATGATGATGTGGCTGGCGGTGGTGTTGTTTTAACTTGGTAAGCTAGCCTCTCCTGTGTTTAGGCTGTAGCTGCTACCCGAGTCCCTTTCCCACTTGCCGTGCTGCGGCCGCTCCGCCGTGACCGGAAGTTTGGATCTTTACTTTCGGTAGTTCAAGTGCTGGCGGCGGCTGTACTGGCGTCCTTTGTGTCTTGCTTCTTCTTATAAGGGATAAGAAGAAGCAAGACACAAAGGATACCAGTACAGCCGCCGCCAGCACTCGAACTACCGAAAGTAAAGATCCAAACTTCCGGTCACGGCGGAGCGGCCGCAGCACGGCAAGTGGGAAAGGGACTCGGGTAGCAGCTACAGCCTAAACACAGGAGAGGCTAGCTTACCAAGTTAAAACAACACCACCGCCAGCCACATCATCATTACCGGAAGTTACTCCCGGTCACGGCTACATCAAAGAAGAAGAAACAGGGTAAGTTAGGGATAGTTCAATCAAAAGACTGTTCTTTCCTCCCTGCTGAAAAAGTGTCTTAAAGCTCCAACAAAATATCAACAGAGGAGCTGTAAACATTGCACTCCCCCCTCCCCCCCTTTCCCGTTTTCTTTCACTTTTTATTTTATTTTATTTAATTTTATTTTTATCTTTATTCTTATTTTTATTTTTATTTTATTTTTATTTCTACCTTTATTTTTATTTTTATTTTTCCACACATTTGCACAGAACACCACTCAATAGCATACACAGCGCTCGGCTCAAATCTCTAAAATTTCACTCCTAAATAACCTGAGCAGCTTTTCTTCACAGCGCAGCAAACTATACAAATTTTCCTTACATAAAATACAGAACCAACACCAAAACCCACAAGGCCAGTTTTAGCAAAACCAATGCAGATCCAAAACACAAAGGAGATACAGATCCAAAATGAAAACCCAAGATTTGGGTGAGTGCAAATCCCTAGTTGAGACAGCTGACAGATAATGAGCTATATTTGCTTTGACCAAAGGAATGCAGTGGTGTGTGGGCGGTTAACTGGCTGAATAAAGTTGCCAATAGTAAGTGAAATTACTATTAAAAACCAAATTGTAATAAACTCATTTACAGTATTAGTACTGTAATCTGCAACAAGATAAAGCTATCATTAATAATGAGAAAAGACTGATGTATTTACTTGCATATAGACTATGGGGGATATTTAATTCTCGTTGGAAAATGCCGTCTTGTCGGAAAGATGGCAGTTTCCATCAGGTTTAGGTCGGAAGGGGTTCCGACCTTTTCAATGCCAGCGTTTTTTTTCCTGTCAAGTCGGAAAACACGTGTTCTGTCAGAAGCAAAAGATTTTAGCCCCATTTCCAACAATGTCAATCCGACTTTAAATAAAGTCGGATTGGCATTGTCAGTAATGGGCCAAACCTGTCGTGTTTGGCCGCGGTATTGAATACTGACCTGTCGGATCCTTTCCATTGGAAAGGATCCGACAGGAATTGAAAATACACCTCAGTGGCTCTTTTCAGTCTATTTACAGATTTAAAGGATATACTGTATCCGACTTTTCAATCATCACTAAATGATGCAAAATAATGAAAGCACTCGTCCGTCTTATTCTAAAATTGATTAGTTCTCAAAATAGTATGTTCTGCTTACATGTTTCCCTAAGAAAATATGGGTCAGCTGTACTAAGCATTTGAGAGAGATGAAGTGGGAAGAAATGAAGTCTGAGCCAATCAGCTCCTAACCACCATGTTACAGGCTGTGATTGAAAAATGACAGGAGCTAGTTGGTTGGTATTTGTCTCTCTCCGAGTCTTAGTACATCTGCCCCCGTGTCTAATATAATTTGTTGTAGATGTGAACATATGCATATATTTATAATGAATGAAAAAAAAAAGCCTTTACCATTACCATTTCTCTCACTTGTGACAAAATAGTGGTCAGTAACCGTGTACTAGAATAAACCACTTCCCATGCTTTTAATGGACCAGAACTCTTGGGAATCCGAACCTCTCCAAACACGGGATCCAAGTCCACCCGAGGAGCGGCTCTGGTGTTCCCGACAGACTCGGATCTCAGTTCAAAGCCAAACATCATCCTCCCAGCGTTGATTTCTCATAGGACTTAGATTTTATATAAGGCACCGTGACTGGGATTTCACTGTGATGTATGCTGCGCTATACTCTGCTGCATTGGCTGTGCCACAAGTGACTGTGCTTTATTATTATTATTATTATTACATTTTATTTATAGGACGCCACAAATGTTTCGCAGCACCGTACAAAGGGGACAGTACAGGGAGACAAAACTTAGCATTACAGTAAATAAATAACAAAAATAGAGTACAGGTAACAAAGAGCACCACAATTCTCAATACATAATACAGCTTAGATGTAAGTAGCAAGGGAGTAATTATTGTACTATTTGGGGCTGGTGTCCATAGATAGATATGAGCAGGGGCGGATTGGGAACAAAAAGCGGCCCTGGAAAGATTTGTACTAGTGGCCCCACATGGGCAGCACCAGAGGTGTAAGGTCTAGCCATGGGCCATGGCAGCAGCACCCTCCCCCCAAAACTTTCCAGAGAGTGGGCATGTCCAGCATCAAGGTGGAAGTTAAAAAGAAATAAAATTAAATATTATGAGCACATTATATGATACACCTTCAGAATTTAGGAAACTATATAGTTCTCTAGAAAGATATATTTTCTTGCTTATTACACCAACCGTATCCCAATCACTATTCACTCAATCTTATATGTCAGCCAAGCAGGCAGACAGAGCATACACTAGATCAGGGGTGGCCAACCAGTCAGTGACAAAGAGCCAAAAAACCTTGTTAGGTACGTCAAAGAGCCGACATCGAGTCGATGGCGCGCATGCAAAAATGGAATGTGGCCTTGTGCCTGCTAGACCACACCCCTGGTATAAAATACATTAAAAAAGCCAGAAAGACATAAAATACAATTTTTAAAGCCAGATCCATTGAAAAAGCCACTTTCACAAAAAAATAATTGAAAAAGCCAGATTCACATAATAAACTTCAGCTCCCCCATGTGTCACTCCAGCCTCCTGTCACTCCAGCCAGCTCCCCCATGTGTCACTCCTGCTAGAACCCTCCTATGTCATTCCAGCCAGCTCCCCCGTGTCACTCCAGCCAGCTCTCACATGTGTCCCTACTGCCAACACCCTGCTGTGTCACTCCAGCCAGGTCACCCATGTGTCACTACTGCCAAGACCCTGCTGTTTCACTCCAGCCAGCTCCCCCATGTGTCACTCCAGCCAACATCCTCCTGTCACTCCAGCCAGCTCCCCCATGTGTCACTCCTGCTAGCACCCTCCTATGTCACTCCAGCCAGCTCCCCCATGTCACTCCTGCTAACTCTCCCATGTGTCACTCCAGACAACACCCTCCTGTCACTCCAGCCAGCTCTTCCATTTGTCACTCCTGCTAGCATCCTCCTATGTCACTCCAGCCAGCTCTCCCAATGTGTCACTACTGCCAAGACCCTGCTGTGTCACTCCAGCCAGCTCCCTCATGTGTCACTCCAGCCAACACCCTCCCGTCACTCCAGCCAGCTCTTCCATGTGTCACTCCTGCTAGCACACTCCTATGTAACTCCAGCCAGCTCCCCCATGTCACTCCAGCCAGCTCTCCCATGTGTCACTACTGCCAAGACCCTACTGTGTCACTACAGCCAGGTCTCCCATGTGTCACTCCTGCCAGGACCCTCCTGTGTCTCTCCAGCCAGCCCTGCCATGTGTCACTCTAGCCCACCCTCATGTATCACTACAGCCCCCCCATCAACTTGTACCATCGCAGCAGTCCCTAATGTGTCCTCTGTTTGCTTGTGGGTGTCTCACCTCTAGTATCTGACTCCTTCAGTTTTCAGTCCCTGTAGTGCTGCTGCGTGTCTGGCTGGAGTGCAGCGGTTTCTGTATCTGTTGTGGTCACATGATTTAGAGTTTTGGGAGCCACATTTGAATAAAGAAAGAGCCACACGCAGCTCAAGAGCCACAGGTTGGCTACCGCTGGACTAGATCATCTGCAATCACAAGCTAAGTAGCTAAGTAATTTTCATATATGCAAATTATTTAGCATCTTATTCATTATGTCTATAAAAAGGACCATATGTCCTCAAACAAAACAGGCCCCACGGGTGCATCGGCCCACTGGGAATCATCCCTATGGAACCTATGGCCAATCCGCCTCTGGATATGAGCCTTTACCAGTAGGAGAAAAAGCAGATAAAGATGGTTGCTGAGTAGGAGAGAGCTGCAAGTGAAATCTGTTGAGTAGAGGGCTTTGCCAACAAGAGGAAAGAGGGCCCTGCTCTGAAGAGCTAACAATCTAGTGGGGAGGAGCGACAGACAGATGACATGAGGTGCAAGCAAGCGAGAGGAAGCCTGGTGGCAGTGTGCAAGCAAAGCAGAGATGTTCAAGGCATGGGGCAGGGGGATGTAGGAGCAGCCTAAGGACTAGTTTATGCATCTGAGGGGTACACTTTGATAAATAGGTGGGTTTTCAGTGCCCGTTTGAATCTTTGCAAGGTCGGCGAGAGTCTAATGTAGCAGGTGCTCTTAACTTACTGTGTATAGCAGGCACCCTGCACGCTGCTGAATACTGTGCTGTATGCTGCTGTATTGACTGTCCTGAGACTCCGGACTCATAAGTGGCTTTGCTGTATATAATTTATTTACTGTGTGGGACATGCTGCATGCTGCTGAATGCTGTACTATACTCTGCTGTATCCAGAGGCTCCAGACTCACAAGTGACTGTACTCAGTATAGTGACTGTGTATAGGGGCACGCTGCTGTATGCTGCACTGTACTCTGCTGTAAATTGTACTGTTTGGTGCACTTTACCTTAGTGTGCTTTGTTCATGTGCATCTATAAGCCATGTGATCCATGCTGTTTAATTTGAGCTGCAAGTTAAAAAAAAACAGGAAAAAAAATATAGTTAAGTTCTATTGTTTGTACTGTTTGGTGTTGTTTACCCTAGTGCACTTTGTTCACCTGCATCTATAAGCCCTGTAACCAACGCAGTTTGAACCAAGCTGCAAGCTAAAAAACAGAAAAAAAGATTTAGCTGCATTCTACTGTTTGTACTGTTTGGTGCACTTTATCCTAATGCACTTTGTTCACATGCATATATATGCCCTGTGAGCCACACAGTTGAAACTGAGCTGCAAGTTAAAAAAACAAAAATGTAAATTAAAAAAATAGTCAAGTTATACTGTTTGTACTGTTTGGTGAGCTTTACCCTAGTATGCTTTGTTCAAACCCCTGTGGCTCCACAAAGTTTGAACCAAGCTGCGAGTTAAAAAAAAAGAAATAAAAAAATATATAGATCTATTGTTTGCTCTGATCTATGCACTGTGCCCTAGTACACCGTGGGAATGTTTCATAGATGTGCTATAAACTGCCATGTGTTTGTGCCGCTGCTCTGTCACTTAGTAGCCAGCCAGATCACTTCATCCTTTAGCTAGTATTGGTGAAAACAATATTGTGAGTTATGAGGTGGTTGACTGGAAATTAATGTTACAGGGCCTAATTCAGATCTGATTAATCTAATTCAAACCATGTGTACTGCAGGGGGGGGGCAGATATAACATGTGTAGAGAGAGTTAGATTTACATAGGATATTTTGTTTCTGTGCAGGGTAAATACTGTCTGCTTTATTTTTACACTGCAACTTAGTTTTCAGTTTGAACACACCACACCCAAATCTAACTCTCTCTGCACGTTATATCTGCACCCCTGCAGTGCACATGGTTTTGCCCATTAGCTAAGAAATTTGCTGCTACTATCTGATCTGAGGGGGTGAATCAGACCTGAACGTCGATGTGCTAAATTTAGCACATCGACGATCAGTTTCTCTGACATGCGGGGAGATGCCCAGCACAGGGCCAGTCCGCCCCACATGTCAGGCCCTACCCCCCCCCCCCCCGCAAAAATACAAAAGCATTGCACAGTGGTGATGCTTTTGTACTTCAGGAGTAGCTTTTGTACTTAAGGAGTATCTCCCTACCAGTGCAGCTCATGCGCACTGGCAGGGAGATACTCATCGCTGCTTGGGTTGCAGCCGCCACGGCCCGTCCCCAATGGTCTGGGCACACCTCCTGCATTACCCAGAGCGTGCCCCCTAAATGCTGGCCTGCCCCCTCCTGTCCAGCGACCGCCTCTGCCTGTCAATCAGGCAGAGGCGATCGCTAGCCTAAGACAGCCGTCAGCTGTCTGGCATGCATCGGCGCACTGCGGCACTGGTGCATGCGCAGTTCAGACCTGATCGCTGCTATGTGAAAACGCAAAGCAGCGATCAGCGATCGGGTCTGAATGGCCCCCTGAATAAAGACACTGAAGTTAATAATACTCTAGGAACAAATAGAAAATGCCCAAATTATGTGATTTTAGCTTTTTTGTCAATTTCGGAAAAACAAAAATGCAAATACAAATTCAAAACCAGTCATGGTGTTTTGGCAAATCCAAATCCAAAATCAGACGACGTACAGTATCAGAGCCAAATCCAAAAATAGCAACAATGCATGAAACAGAAATAAAGCTAGAAGAGATTGCCTGGTACAATACAAGTTTTCTAGATAAGTGAGTGCCTTGTTTGCTTTATGAGCAATCCATTCACACCACTGGGCATTATCAGAAAATACTATTCAATCTAAAAAAAAACATTGTTAGAATGTATTTATCGCATGTTAAGCTTCATAACTAGGAGAGTTTTAGTCTTTTAAATGTGCCCTAAGTGCTCAAATAACTAGCTTGTCCTCTGAGCATGTTTTCACTCTGAAATAAATATGCTTCTCGGAGGCATTTTACATCACAATGCAAATTTCATACAATGTTTTCAGTATATATAGAAGCAAAATATGAGTTTTGTTTGCACTTCATTGGTAACATAAATCCCTTGAGAGCTGAGATGCCTAAGAAGTTCTGTGACGGTTCCATTACAAGAACAAGACATACACATATTTCTCTGCATCAAAGGCATTAAATGTGCTATGTATTGCTGCAAGAAAATTAAGAACTCTAGAGTATTTATGACAGTGTGTTATAGCTGTATCCTAAACAGATTTGCCCAAGGATACAATTCTCCAGTTCGAATTTCTCTAATGAAACCCCACAAGACGCTGGGAATAGAAGGAACTTTATATAACATTTTCCAGTAGAACAATATCAGCATTTCAATAACTTCAATGCAGAAATAAAGCTTAATAAATGTATATTTACGTGGTCCTTCAAAGTTAGTCTCTATCTCTGTTCTACTGCCAGTGTTGCTAAGAGATTAATGAATTGGCTTTGGTAAAGCTTACCGCATTTGGAATTTGAATAGCTCCAATGAGATTGTGGAAATTCAGTTTGTATATTACATACAAATGCATATTGGGCCTGGCTCTGAGTCGGAAACAAGTGGAGGTGCAGCAGATCGCGCTGAGTTCACCATAAAGCGCAAGATGTGCCAAACAAAGAAATCAGTGACTGTGCATCCACCAACTCAGACTTACGAAGGGATGTAATGGAGTACAGCAGCCAAACACTCCTGTACGTGAAGTCTGCGCAGATCAGTGAGATCCATACAGGCTTCTCTGTGTAAATGTGTGTAAAAAGTTTAAAAAATTTATTTTTTTAAATGCATGGGGTCCCCAGCCCCGGGATCTTTGAGCCGGTCCTAGTTCTAAAAATACAGTGGAAAAAATGTATGAGGACCCCCTTTATTTTAACAACCAGCACTGGGCTCTTGGATCAGTCCTGGTTCCAAAAATATGGGGGGAAACTACATGAGTCCCTCGTATTTTTTAAACCAGCATCAGGCTCCACTAGCCACAGCCAGGGGACACACTTATATTGGTCCTCTGGCCATCATATTAACCCCTCTAACTAGTCAGTCATGGCTAGGGTTCCCTGGGGGAGTGGGCACATCCCCAATAAAGGGCTGAAGACTGGGGCTATACCAGGCACCCCTGGGAGGGGGGTGCCGAATTGATAGCCCTGCATTCTGGTACTTGGAGAAACCCCTGTAAAAGAACTCCCTGTAAAAGAAATATGCACACTTTAAGAGTACAACTTTAATAAAAGTGTTTAATAAAGTGGTGTGTGTTGTCAGGTGTTTATTGAAGAAGGGGGTAGAGAGTGATTTGAGGTAATTAATGAAATGAGGGTTCTATGATGAAATTATTGAAATTGGTGGTGCCTGTGAGGTGATTACTGAAGGAAAGTGCTGTTAAGTGATTACTGAAGTAGATGGAGTGCTGTTAGAGATAGACATTAAAGGGACGGGGGGGGGGGGTGCAGTAACCAGATCTGCCCCACAGATTCTCGACCTGTCACCCACCGGATCTCTCACCATGCCAAATACCTGACTTGCCCCGCAGACATAGGCTGGTGGGAAGGTGCTTAATGTGTGGCCGATTTTCAAGGATGCCACCCCACCACTCCATTCTCTGCCATTTGGCCTTTTTGAATGTTGCACTATTGTTGATGGTTGAGAAGGAGCCAACCAAACTGGTCAAGCTTCAGGGCCCAAAAATGTAGATCAGCCACTGAGTGTAGATCAGGTCCTCTTCATTCCAAGTAGGCATCCAAGGAGTTAAAAATAAATAAACCAAAACACCTGAACTACACCAACATGTGGAAATGTACTGTATGTGTTTACACACATAAGCTTCCACAACGCGAATGAGTGGAACCCAGGTGACTTCTGTTATTAAAAGACCCGCCATCCAATTAGAGGGCTCCACTGTAAAAGCTGACCTATGATTGGCTATGAGCGGCTGAGCTGTCAGTCAAACCTATCCCAATATATTTCAATAGTGGGAAAGCTCTACTGAAGCCTATAGTGAGAACCGCTACACTGTATCTTATGTAAACCAAAAGTGTTTTGGTTTGGCTTCAGTTTTTGGTTTGGTTAATAAAAAAACTATTAAAATAATCAATAATCATTGATAAAAATCAATAGAAACAACTAAAATCATGTAATTTTTGCAATCCAAAACACAAAATTTGGGCTTAAAATCTGATTTCCGAACCTCAGGAAGCTCTGAACTGGCAGTTGGTTCGGATCAGATCTCCTCAGGAGATCAGAACCGGGTTTTGGTTTGGATCCACAAAATTTGGATGGTTTCAGATATCTGGTGAACCAACTGCACATCTCTAGCTATGACTTTATCCATCCATTGATGGACAACACTTTCCATGGATTGTGCGCTTCTTGGTGGTAACTAGGCAGATTTGGGTTTAGCTTTCCTTTTTTGGACAAAGTGCTTTTTACTTTTCATAACGATTATTTTACTAACCATCATTGCTCTGTTCTGACAAGTCCATCCTGAAAATCCATTTGGACTTCAGATACTGTAAGTAAGTTGATAATTTCAGGTTTGGATGTGAATGAAAGCAGTGATTTCTGCATTTCCTTGCTGCTGTGTAAATATTGTGGGGCTGATCATGAGCTGGAAATGAAGCAACAAAGCAACTAACTTTGCACCTGGCACAAACCATATTGCAATGCAAGGGGTGCAAATACATTTGTTGATTTTGCATGTGGGCTAAGTACTAGAAATGGCAAAACCACCCTCAAGTGTTTTGGTTTGGATTCGGATTTGCTTTTGGTCTTGTATTTCTTGAAAATTGATCAAAACAGCTAAAAACTAGAGGTGTGCGCCAGACCATTTTTGCTGGGTTTGGATTTGGCTCTGATTTGTCATCCAGCTCTGGATTTGGATTTGCCAAACCTCTCTGACTGGTTTGGATTTGGATTTGCATTTTTATTTAAAAAATTGACAAAGAAATCTAAAATCACATAATGTGGGCATTTTTGTTCCTAAATAATTATTAACCGTAATAACATTAATTTTCAGTCATTTCCACTCAATTTTGACCTCCTCACAGCTCAAAATATTGTTCACCAACATAGGACAAAGGCTGCCTGGCTAAACTGCAGTATACAGTGTGGGTTGGATACCGTGCGGGTCAGACATAGTATGGGTTGGATACAGTGTGAGTCAGATACAGTGCAGGTTGGATACAGTGTGGGTGGGATACAGTGCAGGATACAGTGCTGGTTGGATACAGTACGGGTTGGATACAGTGCAGGTCTGAAACAGTGCAGGTTGGATACAGTGTGAGTTGGATACAGTGCAGATTGAATACAGTGCAGGTTGGATACGTTGCTAGTTGGATACTGTGTGGGTCAGATACAGTGCGGGATACATTGCAGGTTGGATACAGTGTGGGATACAGTGCATGTTGGATATAGTGCGGATTGGATACAGTGCAGGTTGGAAACAGTGTAAGATACAGAATTGGTCAGATACAGTGTAGGTTAGATACAGTGTGGGCCAGATACAGTGCAGAAAACATTGCTAGTTGGATACAGTGTGGGTTGTATACAATGTAGGATACAGTGCATGTTATATACAGTGTGGGATACACTGCAGGTTGTATACAATGCAGTTTGGATACAATGCAGGTTGGATAATAGTGCAGGTTGGATACAGTGCTGGTCGGATACAGTGCAGGTCAGATACAGTGCAGAATACAGTGCTTACTGGATACAGTGCGGGTCAGATACAGTGCTGGTCGGATACAGTGCGGTTCGGATACAGTGCAGGCCAGATACAGTGTGGGATGCATTGCTGGTTGCATACAGTGTGGGTTGGATACAGTTTGGGATGGATACAGTGCAGGATACAGTGTGGGTCGTATACAGTGCTAGTCGGATACAGTGCAAGGCGGATACACCAATATTGCACTAATTGTGACAGGAGGTGCCGGAGGTGTCCTCAGTGCAGGATTGACAGCAGTGTCTGTACTGCTGGGGTGCTGGTGGTGTCGGCAGTGTCAGTGGTGTCCTCAGTGGGGGTGCCGGCAGAGTTGGAGTGCCGGCAATGTCCTCAGTTCGAGGTTTCTGGCAATGTCGGTATTACTGGGGTGCTGGCGATGTTGGCAGTGCAGGAGTATCAGCGGAGTCTTCTATGTGGGGGTGTCAGCGGTGTTGGCAGTGCAGGAGTGGCAGCAATGTCCTCAGTGCTAGAGGGGGTTTACTGTGTCGGCAGCATGGGAGTGCCAGCAGTGTCCTCAGTTTGGGGGTGCCATTGGTGTCAGCAGCAGGGCCGTAACTAGGTGTGTGCCGATGGTACATTGCCCACAGCACTACTGCAGTGAAGGCGCACCATCTGGCATCACATACCCCCGTATGGCCATTTTCATCACTGCTTCAAGTTCTTGCGCCGCCGCTTGTGTCCTGCCTCGTGTCCCAGCCACTGAGTGCGGTCGTACGTAGCTGCCGTCTGGCAGCACAAACCTTATCCCTGCCCCGCCACCCCCGTGCTTGTGTTCTGGTGCCGCCACCGCACCTAAGTCCGGTGGTGTGTGCAAGGGACTGGCGCAGCTGGCAAGTGAAAGCAGCATCCCTCCACTCCGAGGCTGAGTACCGCTGGCGCAGCCGGCTGTCTCCTGCTTCCGCTGTCCAGGGCTGCGAAGAGGCGCCGTTCCCCCCACTCCATCCCTGGGGTCAGGCTGTACCGCCGGCGGTGTGTAGCTGCTGCCGGTGCGCGTTGTGTGGATGCTGGATCGTGGCCTACCCCCAGGCGAGTAACACACATATACATAGTTACATAGTTACATAGTATCTGAGGTTGAAAAAAGACAATTGTCCATCGAGTTCAACCTATTAATACACACACACACACACACACACACAAATACACACACACACACACACCTACCACTACTACCACCACCAGAACTCCTCTGCCTGCTTAATGTGTACAAAAGGGGGACCCTGCCTAATGTGTAAAAAAAATGGGGACTATGCTGATGTAATGTGTAAAAAAGGGGGACTCTGTTACTGTAATGTTTAAAAAAGGGGGACACTGCTACCGTAATCTGTATAAAAGGGGGACTCTACTGCCATAATGTGTAAAAAAGAGGGACCCTGCCTAATGTGTAAAAAGGGGGACTCTGCTGCCGTAATGTGTAAAATGGGGACTCTGCTGCTGTAATGTGTAAAAGGGGACTATACCTGCCGTACTGTGTAAAAAGGGAGCTCTGCCTAACATAATGTGTAAAAGGGAGCTCTGTGGCTATGCCCCTTCCCCATGATGCCCCGCCCATTGGCACACGCATTGACCTTGTTTTGCATATGGGGGGACGCCAATGATAATTTTCACACACAGCGCTAAAATGTCTAGTTACGGCACTGGTCAGCAGTGTGGGGGTGCCGGCTGAGTCAACAGTGCGGGAGTGTCTACTCTGTCGGCAGTGCAGGAGTGTCGGTGGTATCCTCATTGTGGGAGTGTCAGCAGTGCAGGTAGTGTGGGGGTGCCGGCAGTGCAGGCGTCATTGTCATTAGTATGGTGGGGGCTGCCATCTTGCCCCACTGAAATCTATAGAGACACGCTGATTGGCTGAGTTCCATGATAGATGGCTCGCTCAGCCAATCGGTGATCAGCCCATTGATTTCAATGGGACTTTTGAAATTGGCACCCAAGGAAAACTGCGAGATGAGACATCGGGTTCTTGAGGCTTCGCCTTGGATAGGGATCCAAGGCAGCCAGGCAGATCCAAGCTTTAGATCCCAGAAGTTCGGGGCATTTCAGATTTCTTGAAATCCGAACCGCTCATCTCTACTAAAAATATGTAATTTGGACCAATATTGTTCTTGTAGAATTATTAACATTAATTTCCAGTAATTTCTAGTCAATTTTGACCACACTCTCCTATGTGAAATGGCACCTGAAATTACAATGTGTACCGGCAGCCCTACAACATGACATAACGTGAACTAGGACACTACTATGGTTCAGAAAATGAACTATTGCACGATTTTGGGGCATGACAAAAACAACTGCTGCAGAGAGGTGTCTTTCTAGAAGCATTAGGGGCCCCTTTAACATGTTTCTCTGGGGCCCACAAAGTTCTGGCTATGCCCCTTTCTGGAGGCTTAGTTGCGACAGACATTCTGAAAAACAATAGGATGAGTGTTTTTGTATGCAAGCAGCAGATATGAGACGTAGGCGGTGGACATCTCTGTATGCAGTGCAGCATGGTTTTACCAAGGTACAAAGTTGCCTTTTTTTTTTTTTTTTTGCTTTGCTCCCAATCAGCCCTAGTATGTGTTTTGGTGCTTTCTGTGCTGATCTTTGCTTCATAATATTTGAACACAACAAAAAACTTGTAGTTAAAACAATACTTTAGAGCATAGTGCAGAGATTATTGTGTTTTATGGCAACCTGTATTTACTCTAACTACTCTGGACTTATTGTTGACATTATTTCATGTACTGTATCATCATATCATATTGTCTTCATTGTAAAGGTCAAATTGAATGTTTTCCGCTGAGAGCAATTGAATTACCCCATTTTCTTTCAGGCTAAGTGGCAAGGAAATATCCTTGGAGATATCTTCATCAATGTCTGCAAGCTCAGTAATGCTGTACTACACATGTAACGCTTTGTAAATATTGAGTGCAAACTATAGGGCCGAAGGGCTATAACATGTCATGTTTGATGCGGGCCAGCTATGCCACCGATGAAAATTTGTACAAATATATACAGTATGTGAAGTGCCTGAAGACTTATAGATTGTTACGGCTCAGGATATAATGTGTCTAGTATTTATGGTGTCAATGCTAATGAATTTTCCCTAAGCAATTGTGTATCAACACAAAGCTGCAAATCCTGATCTGCATGATCATTTATGTTACAAAATGTATTTATAGGATCACTGTTGTTAATGCTTAGATTACGGTGATATTCAGTAATAATGCTATGAGGACAAGCACACATTTAAAAAAAAAAAAAAGTGTATCTCAAATTAGATTCATATCGTGTTCACCAGCATTTGGAATGAGCAGCCAGAGCAATTCATCTCTGGTTAGCATTAAAGTAAAAGGATTATTGTTTTGTGTGAATGCATTTGGAAAGCAAAATTGTTCACAATGCTGATCAGCTAAATTGGTATGTTTCGGACATTCATCATTGTTAAATGATCAGATTCGAGCACATGCTGGTCATTATTTCCATTCAAAAACACAATGAAATAACTAGTGTAATAAAGGGTATGAAAATGCACTCTGGAGTAACTGCTAAATATATATATACAGGTTGAGTATCCCTTATCCAAAATGCTTGGGTCCAGAAGTATTTTGGATATCGGATTTTTCCGTATTTTGGAAAAATTGCATACCATAATGAGATATCATGGTGATGACCTAAGTCTAAGCACAAAATGCATTTGTTTCATAAACGCCTTATACACAAAGCCTGACGGTCATTTAATACAATATTTGTAATAACTTTGTGTATTAAATAAAGTTTGTTTACATTGAGCCATCAGAAAACAAAGGTTTCACTATCTCACTCTCACTCAAAAAATTCTGTATTTCGGAATATTTGGATATGGGATACTCAACCCGTATATATATATATATATATATATATATATATATATATAGTAAAGTGGTACTTAAAAACATAAACAGAAAATAAGCATGCAAACATAAAAAGTCCTAGCACTCCTTGTGCTCAGCAATCATTCTGCTGCAATGGCTTTGCCATGCTCTTCTGGCATAGCACATGTCATCAGTCCCTGGCACTATGGAGAATCCAACCTACTAACTGGCCCCTAGCAAGCATCAGTGCAATGTGCAGTAGGTGTATGGGAGTTTTAAACCACTTCCCTGCTTCTTACTTCCTGTTGGCTTTGAGTGAGCTGGAAAACCCAGAAATTCTATTTTTCCATCTTAAGCTGTGCAGCCCAAAAAATACGAAATTCCACACTTCTACTGCAGGTGCAGAATGTGCAGGTCATGTTTTCCTCTCACTTTGAGGGCACTGATCCCAAAAAAATGTTGGAAATTGTGGTAAAACACAAGCCCTCTCACAATATATACGTACAGTATATATATATATATATATATATAGAATATAGAATATGGTCCGGCACTCACATAACCAAAGGTCAGCTTGATCCGGTGCCAGCATGGGCAAAACAGCTTTAAATATTCCAGAAGATGCGGCACTCGTGATACAGATGATCAAACAAAGATAGCAGAGGTCGTTCTCAACGTTTCAATTTATTAACTGTTTCCAAGAGCTTAAAAACAAACACATAAACACTCACCTAAATACCCTCCACCATCACCATGTGCAGGGAACAGCTGACGCTGTTCGCCGGTCCTTCCATTGAAAATGACGTCATGACGCCTACAGCGCATCTCCCGGCGTCAGACGTCAAACACCATGTGACCACCACCACCGCATCTGTTACCAAGCAACCAATATAAACAATATAAGCAGGAATCTCCAACTTGACAGCGGCACTGCTACATATTCCTCATACATGATCTCCTATACTACTGCACATCAGCCATATGTATATGAATTAGCGTTCACATTGTAGAACCACTAACATCACAACAGAGATGCATAGCGATATCCATAAATAGTGAAAAAATTAATAAAAATTGTGTAATTATTCTAATCAATATATAGCAGCGTGTCCCCAATTAGATATTGACAAAGGCTTAGGACTAATGGCTATCGACTATAACTACAACTAGAGGAAACAGGTATATGAGATTGATTCATTTAACCCTTTGGGGGCCACTACATCGAGTACATATGGCCGATGTGCAGTAGTATAGGAGATCATGTATGAGGAATATGTAGCAGTGCAGCTGTCAAGTTGGAGATTCCTGCTTATATTGTTTATATTGGTTGCTTGGTAACAGATGCGGTGGTGGTGGTCACATGGTGTTTGACGTCTGACGCCGGGAGATGCGCTGGAGGCGTCATGACGTCATTTTCAATGGACGGACCGGCGAACAGCGTCAGCTGTTCTCTGCACATGGTGATGGTGGAGGGTATTTAGGTGAGTGTTTATGTGTTTGTTTTTAAGCTCTTGGAAACAGTTAATAAACTGAAACGTTGAGAACGACCTCTGCTATCTTCGTTTGATCATCTGTATCACGAGTGCCGCATCTTCTGGAATATTTAAAGCTGTTTTGCCCATGCTGGCACCGGATCAAGCTGACCTTTGGTTATGTGAGTGCCGGACCATATTCTATACTGTGTTCTGGGATTAAGTTTGCCTGCCTATGTGAACTTTTTCTCTGTCAGAGCACCTGACCCCCTCACTGTGAGTGGTATTATTTGTTTACAAATACCTTCACCATTATTGGCTGTATTTTTGAGAAGCACCATTCAATTTATGCTGCTATTGGGACTATTTGAATATACTGTTGCACTTTTCAATAGTCGTTTTTTGCACTTTTTACACTATATGCACTTTACTGCAAGATATTGCACAGCTTCCATTGAGACATTGCTGTGATTGATTGATTAAGCGGTGGTGATCCTCAAGTTAATTATGGTAGAGTTACCTGATGAAGATACTGATCTTTTATTTGATCCAGTGAACTGTCCTGTGGGAGATGCTTTCTCTTATTCTGAAACTGAGGCTGATGATATTATCTATAAGGAGGCACTTGATGATGAGATCGAATCAGGATCAACTGAGGTGGTTTTCCGTGATTTATTACGTCTCAAGAAAAAAGAGATAGATTTTAAATTATACGGCATCTCCCTCAGTGATTACTATAAATTCAAAAAAATTCCTCGTGGATTCCGTGTCCGAAATTGTCCAACTATAGGACGACTTGATCCTACGTTCTGTAAAAAAATGGATCGCAATTCTTAACAAGTGTTCGTATGACTTGATCTTGTTAGTAATTGAACAGACTAAAAAATAATTGCTCAGCATCTCAGAGAAAATCACTAAATTTGAGAAAATCTCATTACCGACTCTGCAGGCTGATAGTGAAACTAACTGGAGTGAAAAGTTGTCTTTACAACTGAGTGCTTATAAAAAGGACTTAATTAAATTCAAAAAAGAAAAATTACGCAAGGTCGAGATGGACAATGAGAGACACCAGGTCTATAGGTGGATCTCGGGGGGACAGACAGAATATGGGCGGCGCAAACCTTTTTTCAGACGTAATTATCCCAGAACACAAATGGACACTGATTCTTCAGTGGAAAATTCAAGTGATGGAGAACGCAATAGATATACGGATAGGCGACAACCGTCTGGCCCTTTAGCCTTGGTAACCAGGAACAGAGGTCACTCGTCACGCGACGGTGCACTAGAAGAGAGGAGGCAGAACCAGAGCGGCAAGACGTGGAAGGCCCCCCCTCCCATGGAGGAAATAGTGTACAATTTATCATCTTACAACCTATCCTCCAGTGAACTAAGTGTCTTGCGCAAAGGCTTATAATTTGTTTCGTCCAATACCCATGATGAATTTAGATGGCAAATTGAAAAATATAAGCTTAATCGCTTATTAAAATTGAAGGAATATTTCCATAAGAACCAGCCTTCTTCTTCTAGGGAAAAGACTATACCCATACCACCTAGACTTACCAAGTTCTGTGATAAATCCAACTTTGACCCGATTTCATCAAATGCTTCAATTAAATCATATATTCGGTCTTTGGATTATCAGGTTAAAAGTGATGTGGAAAAAGAGAAAGAATCATGTAGACATCCAAATTTATCACCTCTAGAGAGACAAGCACTAAGCACTTTAGCTAACAATGCCTCATTAATTATTCGTTCCGCTGATAAAGGCGGGGCGATTGTGTTACAGGATTCTGTTGATTATGCAAATGAAATCTATCGACAACTATCTGATACTACTGTTTATAAAGCTTTAAAGGGTGATCCTACTATTCCTTTTAGGAAGGAGTTGGTTGAGATCTTGACTCGTGCTATGGATATGTCTTTGATTGATGAAAAAATGCTGTCAATATTGGTACCGACACATCCTGTCACCCCTATTCTATACACGCTCCCTAAAATACACAAAGGGATTACCCCACCCCCAGGGAGGCCAATAATCTCAGCACGGGGCTCCCTGTTTCAGCCAACCTCTGTGTGGCTTGATTCTATTCTACAACCATTAGTTCAGAGACATAAACATTTTTATTGGATAGTACTATGTTATTAAATAAACTCATGACACTCCCTGATTTACCTGATGATCTATGGTTAATTACAGCTGATATATCAAGTTTGTATACGATTATCCCTCATAGTGAGGGTATTTGTGCAGTTGGTGAGCGTCTTAGGAATGACGGTACCATGAGGCAGGATCATATTGAGATCATATTGTTGACATTAGAAATGATACTAAAAAACAAATATTTTATGTTTGATAACAAATATTACTAACAACTTACTGGCTGCGCCATGGGGTCCTCCGTGGCCCCGGCGTATGCAAATACATATATGTTTATGGTCGAAGAAATGTTGTTTTTTAAGGACCCTGAAATCATCTCCCATATATGTTTTTATACATGTTTTATTGATGACCTATTGATTCTTTGGAAAGGGCCAAAAGAAACATTTGTGAGTTTGATAGAGGGTCATAATTTATCTGATAGTCCAGTGAAACTCACTTGGACTATGAGTCAACATATGATTGATTATTTGGATGTCAGGATTCTAAAGGAAAACAATGGTTTAACTACTACTTTATTTACAAAACCAACCGATAGGAATTCACTACTCGAATATCAGAGTTGTCATCCACGGAGCTTAAAAATGGGGTTGCCATACTCGCAAATGTTGCGAGTTCATAGATTGAATAGTGACCTTGAGAGAACTATTGTTCAATTAGATGACATGGTTGAGAAATTTGTTTCGAGAGGATACCATAGACAGTTTTTACTTGAAACCAAAAATCGGGTTCTAGGCATTGATAGGGCTGATTTGTTGAAGCGGACAATAAGGGAGAACACTAAAAAGAATAGAATACCATGGGTATCTCAATACACCACCTTGTCAACTGATATACATAAGAGATCTAAAAAGTTATGGCCCCTTATTAGCACAGACCCTGAAATTGGGCTTTCCAATTCTACATTGATGCCATGTTATTCTAGAGGGAGGAATTTACGTGATATTTTGGTGAAAACCAACTTCACTTCCGCTCCTAATATGAGTAATAACCAATTTTTGATTACAAAAAAAACAGGGTGTTTTCGCTGTGGCTGTGTAACATGTAGTTTTATGATACCCGGGGACACATTCAATCATCCACAGACTGGTAGACCTATTAAAATAAAACATCACTTTACGTGTAACAGCTGTTTTGTAATTTATCAGCTGATTTGTCTCTGTGGACTGTCTTATGTTGGTAAGACACAGACTAAGTTCAAGGAAAG